>NC_056512.1:6507143-6508703 GCF_014905685.2 Nematolebias whitei
TGTATATACATACGTGTGTGTATATACGTGTATATACATACGTGTGTATATATTCATAAAATCACTCGGATGACCATACATGGACCCGGGGCCACCCTTTGGACACCCCTGGTCTAGATGAAGCACGTCCACACTTCAGATTTCCAACCGTTTTAGGGCATTAAGAATAAAGATCAGTTTTTTACTTCTTTTAAACGTCTTTGATTTGTTCATGTTTGTTATTTTTATGAATTTGATCAGTGACCTTTGACCCCCAGGCCTTTTATTCTTTGTGCCAGGGAACATAAATATAACTCCTATCTGCTGTGTTTCAGTGCGACCTGTTCATCCAGGAAGGGGCCAGATTAGGCAGGACCCCAGCAGAAGTCGCATCCATGTGTGACATTACTTTCTCATGTGTCTCGGACCCCAAGGCAGCCAGAGATGTGAGTACCATTTCCATCATCAGCACTGAGAGAAGTCATCACTTTACTGACACTCCTATTTGTTCCTTTGCAGCTGGTGATGGGACCCAGTGGAGTTCTGCAGGGAATCAGACCAGGCAAATGCTACGTGGAGATGTCCACTGTAGATCCAGAGACCATCACAGAACTATCACAAGTATGCACCAGCAGAGCCACAACTGTAATCTAAAGTCTCAACTGTGCATTCAAAAATGTGTTTACATTTTAAAACTACTGAACACAACCCTAAAAATTGGGAGTGTAACGGTACGTTAAAAATCACATTTCATTTCGCTTCATTTCCAAGGAGGACTCGGTTCGGTTCATTTTCGGTACAAAAAAAGGCCAAAATAAAGACTTACAAAACGTTTATTTTGAAAATATGACAAGTAAACAATACTTTTGTATAAAAATAAATAAAAGTACCCATTTGGATGATATTTTAAACAAAAGGCACTCTTTACAATAAATAAACTACACTAACATTAATAAAAATCTTAATAAATACAATAACAGTCAGAACCACAACAATAAGCAGCAACAAACTGTTTACAAGCTAACTGAAGTTTGAAGTTTTTGGCCAAAAAGACCAATTTGTCCACATTTTCTCCCAAAAGCACAGATCTAGTTGCAGTGACATGATCTCCAGCGGTGGAGAACATCACTCACTAACAACAGTAGCAGGAATAAAGAGGTCGAGCTTTGCTAATGTTGCAGTGTGGCTGGATGTGGCCTCATTATTAGTCACAACCTCTTGGACCTGTCCCTGGAAAAGTTCAGAGTTCACTCATCACAGATTCTTAGTTGGAGGTGATCTCTGGTGGATTTCCCTGAACAGGAAGACTCAGCTGCTATCTCTGTCCCAAACTGGAAATAAAACAAAGAGGTAAAAAAGAAAAGAGTTGATAAATTATAATTTTAAATAAAAAAAAGTTAATTAGATAATAATAATAAAAGAACAATACCTCTTCTTGAACAGTTGTTATGAGGTGGTTGAATCTCTCGGTCATCATCATCATCAGGGCAGGACTTTAATCTGGTCCAGGGCTTGTTGACAAGATCAGTTTTAGCTTTTTCATAAAGTGCTGCTACAACTTTTTGGCTGAAGTGTTGACGT
>NC_056512.1:6508803-6534656 GCF_014905685.2 Nematolebias whitei
CATCACAGACATCTACACCTCCAGATGCAGGAAGAGGGCCACCTGCATCATGAAGGACCCCACCCACCCAGCACACACACTTTTTGCCCCACTCCCCTCAGGAAGGAGGTTAAGGAGCATTAAGTGTAGAACCACTAGACTGAGGAACAGCTTCTACCCTGAGGCTGTTAGACTCATGAATATCTAACTAGAATAATCACTGTGAAAAACCATATCATGTTGCTGCTGATCTGTTTCATGTTGCTGCTGATCTGTTTCAATGTTGATGTGTTCATGCGTGCACATCTGCTCACAGACTCATGTTCATGTTTGTGGTGATGTTCAATGTTTTATGTTATGAGTGCTTAGTGTATATTTAGTTGATGCATTTCTTAGTTCATATCTTAGATGTTATTACTGTTTTTCTTATACATTTTATTGTTGGATGTAACTGGGACCCTGTGTACATAATTTCGCTCCACCACATGTACCACATGAGGTGCGAATGACAATAAAGAAACTCTGACTCTGACTCTGACAATCATACGTGAGCAGAGTAAACAGGAGGGGGCTCAACACACATCCTTGAGGAGAGCCAGTGCTGAGTGTTATGGTGGAGAAGGAGAAGTTGTAGATCCTCACTAACTGTGGTCTGTTTGTTAAAAAGTCTAGTACCCAGTTGCAAATGGATGGGCTTAGTCCTAGTGTGGATAGTTTGTCCATCAGGGTTTGGGGGATCATGGTGTTGAAGGCAGATGTGAAGTCCACAAAGAGCATACGGACATAAGAGTTTTTCTGCTCCAGGTGGTTGAGCACAGTGTGGACCACAGAGGAAATGACATCCTCTGTTGATCATTCTCAGGTATGCATACTGATGAGGGTCCTTGCTGACGTTGATGGTTGTTTTGATGCGAGTCATGACCAGTTTTTCGAAGCATTTAGCAACTATTGGGGTGAGGGCCACTGGCCGATAGTCATTCAGACCAGGCACTGTAAAGCTTTTTGGGCAGATGGGAACTGTCTCCAGGGTATTATATTCCTGGAATATCTTGCGAAAAGATCTGAAGCTCTCGACCTTGACCTCTCTAAGTAAATGGACTGTACTTATATAGCACCTTTCTATCTTATTGAGATACTCAAAGCGCTTTACACTACTCTCATTTACCCATTCATACAGCACTCTACTAGATCTCTACAAAGGTAATTGAACAAATCATTCTAAAGAGACTAATCAATGATTTATCACATTCATACACTGATCGGACACACATCGGAGGCAATGAGGGGTTCAATGTCTTGCCCAGGGACACTTCAACATGTGACTGCTGTGGGGTGTGAACCCCCAACTCTTGCATTGGAGGACGACTGCTCTAACCACTCAGCCACAGCCACCCTAAGTGACTTTAAGAATCTGTTGGACTCCTGACATGAACCAATGCAGACATGTTCCTGTTTTTAGTTTTTTACATTTGCCTTATCTAGCTGTTTTGCTACTTTTTTGCCATCTTATTTTAATTTGTAAAAAAAAACAAAAAACTGTATGCCTCTTTTATGATTGTCTATTGTTGTCGTTGTCCATTGTTGTCATCATTCTTTGTTGAAATCAGGTCTCTCTTAAATGAGTCCTCGAGGCTCAATGGGATTAACCTGTCTAAATAAAGGGTGAATGAAAAATAAAAACAAAATTGACAAACGGTACAGCACGGTAGTTGTGTGTTCCTTATTTGTTCCTACGGTGTGGATTTTATCCCAGGTTGAAATAATGAACTAGTCTAAGTTATAGAAATTGAGCTTGTGCAATGTGTAAGAAGTCATCTTGCTTCTTAGTTTTCTGTCGTGATAGAAACGAGAAGAATTGTGGAACTGCGCACAAACGTCAAATCAGAGTGTCCTATCATCTTTTTTTTTTTTAAATTAGTGATTTGAACCCTCAGAAGGTCTCATGGGGAAATTATCTACACGTTTATGTTTTGATGCAAAACAGCAGACTGAAAAATCAGTCTCAGACTAACTCCTGTTAGCTCGACCGAATTTGAGGCATTGATAGCGTCTGGGCTGAACCGCCACAGCTATCAAGTTCCATTAAAGTTGAAAACAACTTTAAACCCCTTGTATGTTTTACCTTTTTATTGCTGCCATAAATCAACCATGATCAATTAAAAATAGCCTTTTTAAAGAACTCTTCAATGACATTGGAAATTCAAATTCAACAAATGGCAAATAAATAAAAAATTTACTGACAAATAATTACATAACTATTGATCCCCTTTAAAGTGACTGTCCACGTTCAACTCAGAGAAAATACTGTTGAAAAGTTGAAGTCGGGATGGAGCCAAAAGGATTTCCAAGGTCCGAAACAGCCCAGGAGTTCTGTTAAGCCTCTTTTCCACAGCTTCTCTTCAGCCCGGTTCACCTAGACTCTGTTTGGTACATGTTGTGTCACCATAGCCCCTTTCAGTACCGGTTACAGTAGGCAGGGTTCAAACTGATGTTACACACCTTACCAGATGGTGAGGGTAAGGCCATGGAAACAGGTTTCAGTACAGAGTGAGGATTTATTTTGAAGTTTCTGGCAAATTAAAAAGAATACAGATTATTAAAATTATATATATATATATATATATATATACTCTACATTGCCAAAAGTATTTGCTTACCTGCCTTGACTCATATGAGCTTAAGTGACATCTAGGGGTTGAACGACTTCATAATTTTTAAACTCGATATTAACATAATAAAACTCTAGAACTCGAGTAGTTGGAATCTAAAAATGCAAAAATAAATAAAACCGCAAAAAAGTAATTTATTTACAAAAAAAGACTGACAAAACATTGGGAGTGTATATTATGCTCCTACCATTTATCATACTGCAAATGAGACATAGGAAAACCAAAACTATTAGTTATTATTAATAAGATGCAAAACTGAAAGAAACGTGCAGCACGTAAAAAAACGCAACTAAAAACTGTGGGACGGACAACCACCCCGCACCACCGCCCGCAGTTGTGCGCATTAGGTTTAGTTTTAGAGATTAATATGTTTATAGGTTTTTTTTTAATAGGTTTAGAGATTAATATTTTTTGCTTTTAGTTTGTGAAACAAGGTCAGGGGATTGGACCTGGTGTTGCACCATATTCTGTGATCTGCAACAGTGCATGCAACACCGCCCCCTACGGTCACAATATACGGTGTTCACAGAATAGGGTATAACACCGGTTCACAACGAGCTCCAAACAGTTAGGAAGTTTATTCATTTTCTGTTTCCTTATGGTAGTTGAACCAGAAGATTCATCTTTAGTGAAATATTTCCATAATATTGATGCATTTCTACCTGTTTGCCAAGACTGAGCCTGCTCCGCTCCATCCGTTTGTTTGGAGGAATCCATTTTGTAGCCTGCGCCAGTGCGGATCACGTGACGCAATGACGTAACGGCGACGTAATGACGTCACTACGAATACTCGACGTGAAATTTAAAAACTCTATAGATGTCCTAGGAATCAATGTGTCGATTACTCGTGTAGTTTGTTAAAGCCCTATTGACATCCCATCCCTAATCCATTGGGTTCAGACGTTGGTCCACCCTTTGCAGCTAGAACAGCTTAAACTCTTCTGGGAAGGCTGTCCACAAGGTTTAGGAGTGTGTTTATGGGGATTTTTGACCATTCTTCCAGAAGCGCATTTGTGAGGTCGCATACTGATGTTGGATGAGAAGGCCTGGCTCTCAGTCTCCGCTCTAATTCATCCCAAAGGTGTTCTATTGGGTTGAGGTCAGGACTCTGTGCAGGCCAGTCAAGTTCATCCACACCAGACTCTGTCATCCATGTCTTTATGGACCTTGCTTTGTGCACTGGTGCACAGTCATGTTGGAAGAGGATGGGGCCAGCTCTAAACTGTTCCCACAAAGTTGGGACATGGAATTGTCCAAAATGTCTTGGTTTGTTGAAGCAGTCAGAGTTCCCTTCACTGGAACTAAGTGGCCAAGCCCAAGCCCAGCTCCTGAAAAACAACCCCACACCTTAATCCACCCTCCACCAAACTTTACACTTGGCACAATGCAGTCAGACAAGTACCGTTCTCCTGGCAACTGCCAAACCCAGACTCGTCCATCAGATTGCCAGATGGAGAAGCGTGATTCGTCACTCCAGAGAACGTGCCTCCACTGCTCTAGAGTCCAGTGGTGGCGTGCTTTACCCCACTGCATCCGACGCTTTGCATTGCACTTGGTGATGTATGGCTTGAATGCAGCTGCTCAACCATGGAAACCCATTCCATGAAGCTCTCTGCGCACTGTTCTTGAGCTAATCTGAAGGCCACATGAAGTTTGGAGGTCTGTAGTGATTGACTCTACAGAAAGCTGGCGACCTCTTCGCACTATGCACTTCAGCGTCCGCTGACACCACTCCGTCAGTTTACGTGGCCTACCACTTCGTGGCTGAGTTGCTGTCATTCCCAAACTCTTCCATCTTCTTATAATACAGCTGACTGTAGAATATTTAGGAGTGAGGAAATTTCACAACTGGATTTGTTGCATAGGTGGCATCCTATCAGTTCCACGCTGGAATTCACTGAGCTCCCGAGAGCGACCCATTCTTTCATTTGTAAAAACAGTATACTTTGGTGCTTCATTTTATACACCTGTGGCTATGGAAGTGATTGGAACACCTGATTCCAATCATTTGAATGGGTGAGCAAATACTTTTGGCAATGTAGTATATATCCTGCTAATGAACTTTTAATTAACTTTAGTTCATCATTAAATCTTTGATGAAGCAGATTCTACATCATCTATATTTAAAATTTTATAGGTTTTCTTCAACATTTGATGTATTTGCACTCTGTCTACTTTTATTGTTCGATTAGATGTGTGATTTTGTTTCTTGTTTACAGATAATTTTATTTTTTTTAGCTTTGCTTTAAAGTTTAATTATTGTTTTGCGATCTGTATATCTGTGGGTTAGAATAAAATTGAACTAAAGGCTGTAGCTCTTCCTTCAACATATTAGAGGGAAATATTCCTGAGAAATCCAATAATTTTCTCTTTGTTTATGATTTTTCAGCTGAGTTAACTTTAACAGATTATTTAATAGTCAATAAAGTGACAACAGGATTTCATGATAAAGCCGGCACAGTTTATTTATTTTTTAATCTTCACTAATTTAAAAAAACATTATTTTTTTTTATACATAAAATGTTTTTAAAAATCATTTCCATCCTCCGTCCTGGTTTGCCTGTCTGCCGCGATCGGGGTTCGGCCTTCATGAGCAGGCGAGGCCAGGGTCTGAGCAATGGCCTTCTGCGAGTCAACAGCTCAAAACTTCGGTGGAGGGCCGGGGAGACCAACGGAGCTCCATCTAACTCGCTCTGAATTTTCTCGTTGGCCACCAAGCACAAAAACTCCTGCACTTCAGCATTAGACCACAGTGTTGTCATTATTGTTTTTAAAATCTTTTTAAAATAGATCCAGTCGCTGCTCCAAGTTCTGAGTAAAATGTCAGATAGGTGTTTTGAAAAGTTTCTGAAAGATCCAGTGACTCCTCCCCCTGACCAATCAGTGATCAACAGTGTTCTGACATCACGTTTAGGTGCTGGCTTGACACACTTGGTCCTACCAGAGAAGCAGGGACCAAAAAAAGGTCTGGTTTCACAAAAGAATTACAGTGGAATCAATCAACCTTTATTTATACAGGTAAATCCCATTGAGCCTCGAGGACTCATTTACAAGAGAGACCTGATTTCAACAAAGAAAGATGACAACAATGGACAACAGCAACAACAATACACAGTTATAAAAACTCATACTACAGTTTTTTTTTTTTTTTTAACAAATAGGATGGCTAAAAGGAAAAAGGTAACAAAACAAAAAACTGCTAGATTCCAAGACAAGTGTAGAAAACTAAAAACAGGAACATGTCTGCATTGGTCCCTGCCAGGAGTCCAACAGATTCTTAAAGCTACTTAGAGAGGTCAAGGTCGAGAGCTTCAAATCTTTTTGTAAGATATTCCAGGAAACAGGAGCGGAGTAGGAGAAGGCCCTTTTGCCTAGTTCAGTCCTCACTGAGGGAACACTGCAGGTAATAATGTCCTGAGAGCGCACTCCGTAGCTGCACTCACGCAGAGACATGTAGGAGGAGATGTATGAAGGCAACAGACCAAGAAGTGATTTAAAGATGAAAATATACCAGTGATAGAGTCTGCGTGAAGTTAATGATGTCCAGTTAACCAGTGAATACAGGGTGCAGTGGTGGGTACGATAATCACAGCCAGTTATGAATCTTAGTGCACCATGATAGACAGCATCCAACATCTGCAGGGTTCTTGTAGGAGCGTTCATGTAAATAATGTCACCGTAATCAATGGAGGGAAGGAAAGTCACAGATACAAGGCGTTTTCTAGCATTCAGGGTTAGACAGGATTTGTTTCTGAAAAAGAAACCCAGTTTAACTTTCAGTTTCTTTACCAAGTTTTCCACATGGAGCTTAAAAGAAAGATGTGAGTCGACCAAGATACCCAAATATTTATAGGAATCAACAAACTCAATGGGGACACCATTTGAGGATAAAATCGGAGGAAGAACTGCTGGGACCAACTTCCTATTTGAAAAAAGCATCCCTTTGGTTTTTTCGGCATTTAGGACAAGTTTGAGGTGAAACAAATCAGTCTGGATGATGTTGAATGCAGATTTCAAAACCTGGAAAGCCTTAGCAACTGTTTTAGCTTGACAATAAACAACTGTGTCGTCAGCATAGAAATGTATGGATGCATTAGGGATATTTTTACCTACATTATGTATGTAGATTGTAAAGAGGGTGGGTCCTAAGACTGAGCCTTGTGGTACACCATTGTTGACTGTTAAATAACTGGAGGAAGTACCATTATGTTGAACACATTGCCTCCGGTCTGAAAGATAGTTAGAGAACCAACCAATGGTGTGATCTGAGAAACCAATTTCTGAGAGTTTATGACACAAGATGTTATGATCCACAGTGTCAAAAGCTTTAGACAGGTCTAAGAAAAGTGCAGCACAATAATCTTTAGCATCCAGTGCTTCAACAACGTCATTAAGAACCTTCAGTGAAGCAGTGGTTGTGCTGTGTTGTTTCCTGAAACCAGATTGATGTGGAGGTAAGATGTTAAATGAGTCCAGGTAATTTTTGATTTGAGATTTTATCAGTTTTTCTAGAACCTTGGCTAAAATGCAGAGTTTAGAGATTGGTCGATAGTTGTTCAGTGAGGTGGGGTCACCTTCTTTCAGCAAAGGAAGAACAAAGGCTGTTTTCCAAGTGTCTGGGATGGAGTTTTGTCTTATGGAGAGATTGAAGATGTGGGTCACAGGGACTGTGATGATATGAGCAGCCAGCCTTAAGAAGTAAGGTGGAAGTTCATCTGGACCTGCAGATTTTTTAGGATCAAGACCTTTTAACAGTTTATTGACCTCACTGACTGAGAATGGAGAAAAAGAGAAGCTGTGATTAACTGAGGATTGACTTGTAGGAGGGATTTGATTTGTAGAAGTTTGGTTATTAAGTGAAGTGGCTGATTTTCCATTAGTAACTGTGTCAAATAAAGAACCAGAAGCAACAAAATGTTTGTTGAAACAGTTCAGGATCTCGTGCTTATTTGACACAGGAACAGAGTTAACGAGAAGTTGTGATGGGAGATCAGATGACTGGGGGGTGCCTGAGAGAGATTTAATTGTTTTCCAGAATCTGTTAGGGTCATTTAGATTTTTGGAAGTCTGAGATAAGAAATAGTTGCGTTTTGCTGCTTTAACAGCAGTTGTGCATTTATTCCTCATCTGTCGAAAACTCAACCAATCAGTGTCTGAGCCAGATTTTCTCGCTGCGGCCCAAAGATGATCTCTCCTGTGCAGGAGGTCAGCTAGCTCTGGAGTAAACCAGGGGCTGTCTCGTCCCTTTATTCTGAACTGACGAAAAGGAGCATGTATGTTCAGGAAATAAATGAAATTATTATGGAAATAGTTCCAAGCGGAGTTCACGTCATCAGATAACAGAATACGATGCCAGTCAAAGTGAGACAGATCCCAGAGGAATGACTGTTCACAGAAATGTTTCAGATCCCTTTTTTTAATTAATCTGGGCTTAGAAGGTGGAAGTTTACTATTTCTTAAAGCCGCTGTCACACAATGATCACTCAAAAGATCAGCGAATACACCTGTACCAGGGAATTTGTGAGGCATATTAGTTAGAAACAGGTCTAAGATGGAGGAATTTTCAGGGTGGCTTTTATTTAATCTGGTGGGGGAGTCGATCAGTTGGGTTAAATTAAAAGACAAGCAACATTCCTTGAATTTGTCACAGAGGGGGGTCGACTTACACCAATCAATGTTAAGATCTCCAGCTAAAAAGACCTCTTTGAATTTTAAATTACCAAGGAATTCCTTAATGGCATTTAATGCCTCAGGTGAAGCTGATGGTGGACGATAGCAGCAGACTACAGTTAAAACCTGGCCTCCATTCAAGGTGATGTTTACAGATAAGGCTTCAAACTGATTTGGAATTGTTTTGGAAGACACAAGACTTGAAACCAGAGAATCTCTAATGTAAATAGTGACTCCACCCCCCCTTTTTTGACGATCACAGCGGTAGATGTTAAATCCATTGATTGCCACGTATTTATTCATTACAGATTTGTTCAGCCAGGATTCAGAAATAAAGATAACATCAGCCCCAGAAGAACTGACCAGGATTTTCACAGCATCAAGTTTTTTCAGAAGGCTACGAGCATTTACATGCAGAAAATGAAGCCCAGAGGCATTTTTAAAGTCATTAAAAATTCATATGGAAATTCAAATTCATAATTCATATTCATAAATTTATGGAAAAGCGCTCAAAACTGTACCGAGCCAAACCGGGCTAAAGGGGAGCTTTGGAAAAGGGGCTTTAGATCCACCATCATCAAATGGAAGGTGTATAGGACTTGTGTAACTCCACCAAAAGCATACCGTCTTCACAAACTGAAGAAGGCCGGTTAGAGGGACCACTCTGGAGGATTTACCAGCTTCAGCAGAAGAGATGGGATACACTGAGCATACATCAACTGTTGCCTGAGTTCTTCACCAGTTGAAGGTCTATAGGAGAGACCAAAGCCACTGTTGAATTAATAATATTATTCTCAGATTAAATCTCAACTAAAGTTGGCCAAACGCCACAAGGAAAACTCTGTGGTCCAGCGCTCCTCTGCAGCTGGCCCTAGAAAGCTTGGAAAGTCAAATGAATGCAGCAAAGTATGAGGAGACCCTGGAGGACAACCTGATACTGTCCACAGAAGAACAAGTGTATACTTGGTGTCTCCTGCTGGAGCTGGTAGTGCCTTCAGAGTGGTCAGGTGGTGGATCTAACACAGGGGTGGGCAAACTTTTAGACTCGTGGGCCACACGCTGGGTTCTAAAACTAGAGCGAAGGGTCGGGCTAGGAACAGATGGATGGAGTGTTTATGGGATGTTACACCCCGGAGCAGTAACAGCCACTGGGACGCCATTAATTATGGGCGATTCCACCTTCTGCACCACTCAAACAGCCACTAAGTCAGGATTATATAATAAAACAGTGATTTTATACACAATAGTGAAATTATGGACTTTGTGGAGTCTTACCAACTTCAGACCAAAACACCAAACAAAACAAACCACTGTATTTTCTCTTACCTGAAGAAAAATAAAATTCACCAAACCACAGGTCTCTTACCTCACTGTGCTAATGGAATACAGGAGAAAAGTCTAAATAAAGTGGCAGCTCACATCTACAAACTCCTCACAAAATGTTTTACAACTACAGGATCTAAAGTTGATGACAGGTCAGCTGTGGTAGGTTGGGAATGGAAGCAGACGTCATCCTCCTGCAGCTCCTCTATGCAGCATCACAACGGAGTACCTGGACAGTAATTCACACACACATTTTTGTCTTTTACATTTTTTTGATAATTCACACACAATTAACAGTTTCACACACGCACACACAAAGCATGACTTACAGCGATTCGGTCGGAGTTTTCCTCTCACTTTATCCTGGATTCTTTTCAGCAGGCTGACATGTTTTCCAGTTAAGGTGATCCGTTGTGACATTTGCAAGCTTACTCCAGATGGCTTACTGGTAATTCTCTCTGACAGCACATGGTTATAAAAATCCTCTCCCCGTGTTTTTCTTTTCAGAGACTCCAAGGTCTAAAACTCCTCCGTTATCTCAAAACTGTCATTAATCCCGCAGATAAAAATTAGAAGCTGATCAGTGTCCTTTGTCATTTCTTTCATTCATTGCTAACTTAAAGGACTCTGCCTCTTTGTTTATTTTGCTGGCTATATCTTTATCAATCAGTTCCACAAGGCTACACAGTCCACAGTCCTGTGTGATAAACTGAATTTTTCTAACTTGTCTTGCCCCTTCAATAGACATGCTCTGTTTTTACCACACATTTTTTTAAAAACTCCCTTTCGGAGAAAGGCTTGCTTGCATAGTTAGCAGTTAGCAAAGTGATGGCTAATATTGTACTCTTTGAAAACTGTGACAGTTTCTTGGCATATATGCAGTCTTTGATTGGACCTTTGAGGGGCGGCTGTGGCTGAGTGGTTAGAGCAGTTGTCCTCCAATGTGAGAGTTGGGGGTTCAAATCCACGAGCAGTCAAATGTCAAAGTGTCCCTGGGCAAGACACTGAACCCCTCATAGCCTCTGATGTGTGTCCCATCAGTGTATGCATGTGATAAAGCACTGATTAGTCTCTTTAAAAAGATTTGTTCAATTAGCTTTGTAGAGATCTAGTTGAGTGCTGTATGAATGGGTAAATGAGGCACAGATTGTAGTGAAAAGTGCTTTGAGTATCTTGAAATAAGATAGAAAAGTGCTATACAAGTACAGTCCATTTACCATTTACTTCTGTGAAACAATATGTTGTTGTCCACTCCATATTAAACACTAGGCACTCACTGTCCACTTTTCTTTGATAAGCTCATTTTACAGAAGAGGTCATAGGGCAAAGCTAAAAAGAGAAGAAGAAGAAATTGCTTCTTCTCCACTTTTGCTTTGCCTCCAATTAGAGCCCTTATTTCGAACCCAGGCCCAAAGCCCAGCAGGCGGGCTGGGCCATGATAATGTGCTAGATGGGCGGGCCGGGTTGGTGTCAGGCTTTTGATTGCATCAGCGAATCAGCCACGGTCCAATTATATGGCAACATGGCTTACTGTACATTCCAATTATATGGCAACATGGCTTGCCACACTTTCCAATTATATGGCAACATGGCTTGCCATACCTTGGATACAATGTATGGATGGATACAAATGGATGTTCAGCCGCTGCACTCGGCGGACGCATGCGGCCAACGACCCAAACATGTAAGATCCCAAAGCAGACATGTCAGAGCAGGGTCTGTGTCTGAATAATACAGAATACAGAATTCAGGCAGAAGGATATTGATGCACTTCGACGGCCATGAAAGTACAAACACCCCCTCAGCCTCAATTTTCTGCCCCCTCTGCTGCGCTCGTCCCCTACCTGTAATTACTGTTAATTTGTCAGGTCGGGTGGGATTCAGAAATGATGGCTACGCCTATGGGCTGGGGCTGGATTTTTTGGGCCCAAATGCAACTCTACCTCTAATACACGCCAGTGTCTGTAGTGCGCCTCTACTGGGGAAATGCGGGAACTACAGGTAAAATTACACCAGTTTTATTTTTCCTGTTAATTTTAAATGTAATTTGGACAATTTCGGCAGGCCAATTTTTTTTATTTAACCTTTTATTTAAAGAGGTACCGTAAATCCCATTGAGATCACAGATCTCTTTTGCAAGGGAGGTCTGGGCCTGAAGGCAGCCTAACATGCACATTTTTGTCAAATTTGTGAAATGTTTTTGTCAATTAAAAAGCCCAACGGGCCGTATGGCCGAGGTTTGCCCATGCCTGAACTAACAGAACTTCTGAGGATGTTCAGACTCCTGGAAATCCTTGGAAACATCCCCTGACTTGTACTTTCTAATTATCTTTTCTCCAAGTTCTTATAGGACTGTTCCTTTAATGGGGAATAGATATGCTGTTATTTTACACTACATGTTTTTATTTGTTTAATATTACTTTAGAAAATTAGTTTGATTTTGACTCTGAAGCTTTGTTCTTTTTTTTGAGACAGACCCCGATTGATTTTTTTCAATTCAATTCAGTTTATTTCTATAGCGCCAAGTCACAACAAAGTTGTCTCAGGGCACTTTACAGGAACTTTCACATAAAGGCCAATTAGTAAAGTTCTCTATCTAAGGAATCCAACAGACAAGTTGAATCTTCGCTTTGTTGCAGTCTCCCATCCTGAGCAAGCAAAGTGGCAACAGTGGAAAGAAAAACTCCCTTTTAAAAGGAAGAAACTTCCAACAGAACCAGGCTCAGGACAAGCAGCCATCTGCTTTGACTGGCTGGTTTGAGAGGACAGGAAGGAGAGACAGACTAACACAGAATGGTAGGTCCAGGTATAGGTCCATATATACCTGAAAAACAAAAAAACACGTTAAGGATAGAAAAAATAATTACAAATACAAAACAGGTTGAGCAGAGTAAGTAAAGACAGCAGCAGAGTGAAAACTGTGGTCAGTTTGTCTTCCAGCAGTCTAAGCCTATAGCAGCATAACTAAGGGACAGCTCAGGAAACCCAAGCCAACCCTAACTATAGGATTTATCGAAAAAAAAAGTCTTAAGCCTAGTTTTAAAACTGGATAATGTGTCAGCCTCACGGACAGAGATTGGAAGTTGGTTCCACAAGAGAGGAGCCTGATAAAAAGCTCTGCCTTCCATTCTGTTTTTGTAAATTCTAGGAACCACAAGTAAACCTGCAGCTTAAGAGAAAAATGGTCTGTTAGGAAAATATGGAACAATAAGCTCTGTAATATAAGATGGAGCTAGGTTGTTGAGAGCTTTGTAGGTTAGAAGTAAAATTTGGACTTCAATTCTTGATTTGACAGGGAGGCAATGGAGAAAAGCTAAAACTGGAGAAATATGATCTCTCCTACTAACTCCAGTTAAGACTCTGGCAGCAGCATTTTGGATCAACTGAAGACGTTTTAAAGACGTATTTGGACACCCAGATAATAAATCATAAGTATAGTCCAGTGTAGACGTGACAAATGCATGAACCAGTTTTTCTGCATCATTTTTAGATAAGATGTTTCTAATGTTAGTGATATTACGCAGGTGGAAGAAGGTGGTTCTAGTAACGTTTTTAATGTGGGGGATAAAAGACATGTCCTGATCAAAAATAACACCAAGATTTTTAACATTAGAGCTGGAGGACAGATTAATGCATCTAAGGAGGGAGAAAGACTGAAAAATTAATTCCTAAGGTGCTCAGGTCCAAAAACCAAAACCTCAGTCTTGTCTGTGTTCAACAGGAGAAAATTAAGGGTCATCCAGGTTTTTATATCTTTAAGACATGCTTGTAGTCTAAGTAGCTGATTGGATTCATTGGGTTTAATGGACAAATATAATTGTGTGTCATCAGCATAACAATGAAAATTTATCCCATGCTGTTTAATAACTTTACCTAATGGAAGCATATATAAAGTAAAGAGTATTGGTCCAAGCACTGAGCCCTGATGAACAATATGACTAACTTTGGTGTATGAAGAAGATTTATTATTTACATTTACAAACTGGAATCTATCAGATAGATATGATTTTAAACCATTTTAGAGCTGTTCCTGTAATCCCAATATCAAATATTGTGATCAACTGTATCAAATGCAGCACTGAGGTCTAACAGGACCAGTAGAGACACAAGTCCATTGTCTGAGGCCATGAGAATATCATTAGTGACTTTTACCAGTGCTGTTTCTGTGCTATGATAAGTTCTAAACCCTGACTGAAACTCTTCAAACAGATTATTTCTTTGTAGACATTCACGCAACTGACCTGCAACTATTTTCTCTAGAATTTTATAGATGAAAGTTAGATTAGATATAGGTCTATAGTTGGCCAGATTTTCTGAATCAAGGTCAGAATTCTTAAGTAAAGGTTTAATTACAGCAACCTTAAAGCGCTGTGGTACATAAACATCCATTAAAGACAAATTAAGTAGATCCAAAATGTGGACATTAATTAGGGGAAATACCTCTTTAAACAGTCTGGTTGGGATGGGATCTAGCAGGCATGTGGATGGTTTGGATGAGGTTATTATTTTTGACAATTCAGAGCTCAACAGGACAAAAACTGTCCAAACATAAATCAGGCTCTTGTGAAATTTTTAAAGTTGCCTCATTTGACAGGGGACTAGAGATAGTAGAAGGAAAGATGGTTTGAATTTTCTCTCTAATTGAAATAATTTTATTTATAAAGAATCTCATGAAGTCATCACTACTTATAGTTGTAGGGACACATGGTTCAACAGAAATGGGACTTTTAATTAGTCTAGCAATAGTACTAAACAGAAACCTAGGGTTATTTTTATTCTCCTATTAAAGATGAGTAATATAAAGTTCTAGTTTTAGGGAGAGCTTTTTTATATAGCAGACTATCTTTCCAAGTTAAATAAAATTCTTCAACATTAGTAGAGCGCCATTTTCTCTCCTGGTTTCTAGATGCTGCTTTAAAGTACGTAACTCAGAATTGAACCAAGGAGCCAGTTTCCTCTGATTGATTACTTTCTTTTTCAGTGGAGCAGTTTTATCAAGTGAAGTTTGCATTGAAGTTGTAAGATGATCAACTAGATGATCGAAGTCACTGTTCTCTGATGCATTACTCTGCAAGACAGAGGAAAACATTGATGGAAGAGATTGTTTAAATTGGTTACAGCATTTTCTGATAAGCACCTGCTGAGATGAAATTTACTCTCAGTGCCTGTGTAGTCATTTAATGTAAACTCAAAGGTTATTAAAAAATGGTCGGACAGAATAGGATTTTGAGGAACTATTACCAAGTCCTTAATCTCTATACCATAGGTCAGAACTAAATCAAGAGTGTGATGATAAGAATGAGTAGATGTGTGGATATTTTGGGTAAAACCAAATGAGTATTAAATTATTTAAGGCTATGCTTAAGCTATCACTCTCAACATCCACATGAATATTGAAATCACCCATTATGATGATTTTATCAGTATTTAATAGTAAGTCAGTTAATAATTCTGAGAATTCAGACAAAAACTGAGAGTAAGCGCCTGGTGGACGATATATAACAACTAGTAAAAGTGGCTTTTCTGATTTCCATTTTGTATGAGAAAGACTGAGGGACAGTGATTCAAAAGCATCATAACTAATAACTGGTTTGGCATTAATCAATAATCCTGACTGAAAATAGAAGCTACTCCTCCAACTCGGCCAGTTGTTCTAGGAACATGAAAATTTTAATAATTAACAGGAGTGGATTCATTTATACTAACAAAATCCTCCTGTTGTAGCCAAGTTTCTGTCAGACAGAATAAATCAATATGATGATCAGTTATCAGATCATTAACTAACAGGGATTTAGAGGAAAGAGATCTGATGTTCAATAATCCACATTTAATGATTTTATGATTTTGCTCTGGTAAAGTAACTGTTTTTATTTTAAGATTTTTATGGTTTATATTTTTAGAGCTGATTTTTGGTTTATTTAATTTGAGCCGTGGGCGAGTTGACACTGTTTCAATGTGGGTGTGGGTGGGTAACAGAGGAGAAGCAGCAGAGAGGTGGAGGACTACAGCTCTGCTTCCTGGACTGGACCCTGGGTTGTCAAATGTTGATTTGACGGCACTAACAACATAAAACCTCGGAGGAGTTGAATTGGTTTCAGGCACTGTTTGTTTCACTGATTTCTGTAAATCAGTTTAATGAACAATCAGAACAAGTTGGCTGAAGTTATGTGAAAACTCTTCTAACAGGCAGGTGTTAGTTCATGAACTAAAACAAAACTCTTAATGAGTGTGTTCCCCCTCTGAACTGAACTCCATGGTTGTTTCTATTCACGTTAGTTTTTCACATGGCAGAAATGTTTAAGGCTGCTAGAAAGTCCTGTAGAATACACAATGAATAACATTAAACTGCATCTTTTTTGTACGTTAAAGCCTTTCATTACGTCCTCTTTATGACTTAATTTCTTCACCTGAGTTATGTTTTCTTTTTGTCTGGTGGGGGGTGCAATTAGAGGGGGCTGTAGTAGTTTGCATAAACATGGCAGCTTTTTAAGAAGGCTAACCTAGCAGATGGGTTTGCTGGTGTTTAACCAGGGTTCTGGATGTTTCTGATTCCATGTTCCTAATGTTGTCCATGTTTGACAGAAATGCTTCCCACAGCAGCAAACCAGGACCTTAAATTGACCCTGTTGATTTAAAGGTGAATGTGTGTTTTTCCTCCTCAAGGACCTAACTGACTCTGACCCCGAGCCGTCTGCTATTGAGAGGCTGGGGGCTGGACCTGGCTCTGGATTCAAATGGGAGAGCAGTGTAGGTGAACCCCCTCCTCCTTTCCACCAAGCCTGCCTTGCCTTGCTGTTCTTCCACCTGACCTTAACCTTTGGCTTTACACTCCCAACAACTGCAGACCTTTCCCTTCTGACCTGTGTGGTGCTCACTGACTGCTGAAGATGTTTGTTGGGTGGTGTCTTCTTGAGATGGTCAGCAACTCTGAACATGGGGCTCAGAAAGAGGTCGAGCTTCAGTTCACCCACAAACAAAATGTCCTGACCAGAGACTTGAGGAGGAAGGAACCAGGGTTGATGACCACTCTAGAAGAACTCCTGGGCCTGTGTGTGTGTGTATGCGTGTGTGCATGTGTGCGCACGCCTGTAATATCTGCTCTGTGGAAACGTAATTTTCTCGCATGATGATTGTGTCCTAGCAGTAATTGGTGAAAACGGCATTAATCATGCGCTGGGTCCAAAATGATTCCTGTGAAGGAACAAGCGAGTCTCGTTAGTGACATGAGGCTGTGACCAGCATCCACCTGTTTTCTTCTGCTCTCAGTGGGCACAGAACCAGCCCTTTGTGGAATTCTGCAACACTCATTATTATCATGTAGTCTTTATGGAAGTCTGACTGAAGTGGAGCCACGTGCAGTGTCTGGGTGTAGTCATTTGCTTCTAGTTGAGCAACACAACTGGAACTGTGGACTGATCACTACATTGTTTTCCTCTAATGCATGTGTGTTATCTGAAAGCATGGCCCGGTTCCTTAAGACATACAGAAATTAAAACATGCAAAGCTGGACAGAAAATAGTTTCAAACTATGTCGTGGAGAGAAAATGGTGTCTAATCTGACTCAAGGTAGAGTTTCTCTTGGCTGTGAATTGAGGTGCGAGTTTTTCACTGGTTGATGTTGATCTTTAAACATCAAGGCAACTTTGGTTCAAAACATCAAAGTTCATGCTCAATAATCCAGGTAAAAAATCCAGCAAACTTAAATCAGGTCCTCTGGACAGTTTCTTTTTGTTGAAACGTTTTGTCTTTTATCCAAAACACTTCATCAGTCTGAGGAGCCACAACAAAGTCAGTCTTATAAATGGCACACTCACATAGTGGCCAAACAGTTTGATGTTGATACGATGGTTTCTGGAGTTTGTTGTGGATCCTCAGATTAATGAAGTCTTTTGGGTGAAAGATGAAACATTTCAACAACTACAAAAAAACCTCCAGAGGACTCGAGTTAACTTAGTTGCACTCTTTGGTTTATTATTTATTTATTAAGCCAGTGTGTGTATTGTGTTCAGTGTTTCCCCTACCATTATACAAGCGTGGCACCCCGCCCTGTCAACCGAACAGAGTGCCCTGCCTACTGAACTGTGCCCCCGCCCCACTGCTCAACAACTGCTGGCTCTGACATAGTGCTAAGCTACCAGTACACTATACAAACGCACTAGCTGAAAAGCTACAGAGGTAGCGCTCTGTCTCTCACGCTGAGAGCTCGAAAACTGTCTGTACAAACCGTGCACAACTAACTCTAATCCGTCAACAAAACGGAAGATATGAGCGCCTTGCCAAGGCAAGTACACAAGGGGAAACACTGGTATTCAACACAATAAAAGAATAATTGCTGAATTTGAGTAAACACAAAATTGACGACCCTTGAAACAGTCAGTACTCATAAATAACACTTTCTATAGAAGAACAGTCATAAAAACTAAATTGTTGACTACTCTGAGCTTTATTTTCCTACTTGGTAATTGATTATATGTTTGGCCATTGTAGATGGCTGTTTTTTACATGACTAATATGGACCAGTTAATCAGTCTGTCTCTGGGCTTGTTAACATTTTCTTTTTCCAGAAGACCAAATGGAGATATTGAAGCAATCGAAGGGCCGCATAGAGAATTGAAATATTCTGAAAGGCTTTTTCTTTTAGTTAGCATGTTTGATCAAATATGTCTCTCTGTTACTCGTTAGAAGAGAAGACATTGAGTAAGCTCAGTCATCCTGGTAATTAAATCACCAAAAAGTTAATTCATGTAATCTGGACGGTTTCTTTTTTGGGTAAAAAAAAAAAAAAGTTTCATCTGAGGCTTTTTGGTCTCAGACTGATGGAAGTCTTTCGGATGAAGGACAAAACTTTTTTTTTTTTTTTTTTTTTTTTAAAGAAACCATTACATACATTTGTAGTACTGTAAAATGACTGAAACTAAATGAGCCCGGTTCTAGACTGATGCAACAGCTCTGCAATAATTTGGAAAGAAAACGTGGCACAGCTTGAACTTATTTGTTCAGTCGAGACTAAATGTCTTGAGTCACACAAGGACACTGAGAACCCCAGTGACTGGAGACATTTCAGTGACTCGGTTGTGAATGTGGTTTTTCAACAAGTTGCCACCAGTTGCAGCCCGATGCGACGCTACCTTTACACTAACTGTTTAACGTATAAAAATAGACTTGATCACTTTAGTTCTGGTGATCGCAGTAAAAGACAGTTCCTGTGAACTGTGGACGAGGTCAGACTGAAACCTTACCTTTCCAGAACAAAGACAAACCATTAGTGGAGATCAATGGGTGCCATGTCCGTTTAATATACACTCATCTGAGTCAGCTAATCTGGAGAACATGTTTCCTTCCATAAACCATTTGTTCTGTGAGAAAACTGAAATCTGTTTTCAAAAGTAGTGTCTGAAAGAACCACGACTGGAGCATTGATGTGTGAGCAGTTCAGATCAAGGGTGTGCACAAAGTTTTCTCTGCTCAGCTTTTGCTGTGTCCCACTGAGCTTTGTTTGTGTTGCAGACGGTCAAAAACGATCCACACTTTCACCACTTTCTGCTCAGCCAGTCTGAGAAGGTAAGAGAAATGTCATTTTCACCCCCCACCTTGAAAGGCACACACTCATGCAGTTGCCTGTAATTGTGTGAATTGTTCTTTTTGTCTCTTGGGAAAAACTAACCCCTAAACCACTGGACATATTTGAATAAAACTTTTAAATTCTGCCCAGTTCAAGATGGCAGCCACAGCCAATAACAGTGGCAAATATTTGCACCTCTCAATTTAATCTGATTGTGATTCAGAGCTTTGGGCTTAGATTATAACACCCCAGTATCCATTGATTATTTGTTATCAATGAACATGAGTCATGAAGTTTATACAAAACTAAAACTAACTAAAAAACAAACAGAAAACAATGGCTTGATTTTACATAAACACTGACTTCAATACTTTCACGCATAATAATAACTAAACAATAGCTTCTGTCATAAAAACCATTATTTAAAGGCTGGTTACCAACCAGTAAGGTTACCATAAATTCTAAGTTACCATTGAAAGTGCCATAAAACCCTGTTGACCACACATCAAGACTCTCATAACTTTCAACTATTACAGACATCCAGCTGAAACCAGATGTTTCTATACAATGTATAAAAAGACAAGCAGCTGTTTCTCTAACATTAAATCAGACTTTAGTGTTTCCCCTACCGTTACCCAGGAAGGGTGCCTTGCCCTGTCAACAGAGCTGAGCACCCACCTCTCAAATGTCCGTCACCCCTACCACCCCCAACCCCCGTCGACAACTGCCGGCACTGACGTAACACTAAGCTAGTGGCACGCACTTGCCAAGGCAATTTTCCTAGAAGAAACACTGAAACTTTTAAAGAATTAGAAGAAATCTTTAACCTTTAGAAGATTGAGTCCAGAGGACCTGTCTTAATCTGGTTAGATTTTTCAATCTGAATTACTGAGCATGGATCAGGACACTGAAACCGTTCTTTTTTTATACAACCGTCGAAAAGCTGACATGCTAGAGTCTCTGTCCGTAAACGTTCTCTTTTTCTACAAAACTTCATAGACATTGGTTTTCATCAGATGGAGTTACATGCACTCATCAGCCCAGCTCCAAGGTCATGGTTACAAGTCAAGGTCAAAGTCAAAACTGTATTTGCTTGTCCCACCCATAACTTCTGATCTGCTTAAGATAATTTAATGAAACTTGATAATCATTTGTACCACCACCAGACAGTGTGTTGCGCACACTTTACATTATCCAAGGTGAAGGTCACAGGTGGGAAAGGTTTAAAACGCCTTCATTTATATACACCGTATATATAAGGTCAAAGTTAAAAGGATGTATTTTCTTGTCCGGGCCAGTGCTGTAGATTGCTGCGTAATAGTTTGGTGACAGGCGTATAATGTGTCATGAGGTACTCTTATTAGGTTAGAAAAATGAGAATATGTAAAATTATTTTCTTTATAGTCACATTTACATCTATTATTATTTGGCAGCATTGGGCGGCTATGGCTGAGTGGTTAGAGCAGTCGTCCTCCAATGCAAGAGTTGGAGGTTCAATTCCACTTGCAGTCACATGCTGAATTGTCCCTGGGCAAGACACTGAACCCCTCATTGCCTCTGATGTGTGTCCCATCAGTGTATGAATGTGATAAAGCTCTGAATATTATTTGTGTATATCTAGTAGAGTACTGTATGAATGGGTAAATGAGGGACAGGTTGTGTTGTAAAGAGCTTTGAGTATCTTGATGAGATAGAAAGATGATGTATACATACAGTCCATTTACCATTGTTTTTAAATTATATGACTTTAGTAACTTTAGGGATCCTTCCATACAACGCACAATAGTTTGCTGGTATAAAATAATAGTGTGTGTGTGTGTGTGTGTGTGTGGGGGGGGGGGGGGGATTGTCAATACTGTAAAAAAAGTACCAATTTAGCAGAATGAAAAGTTTTAGGTTTATTCTAGGTGCAATTCAATTCAGTTTATTTATAAAGCGCCAAATCACAACGAAGTTGTCTCAGGGCACTTTACAGAAACATTCACATACATAAAAGCCAGTTAGTAAAGTTCTCTATCTAAGGAATGCACAGCTGCTTGTCATGAGCTAGTATCTCCCTGCCAGCTGGTGACTCATTAGACATAAGAAAATGTGCACATTTTCACTGTAAATCACTGAATTGCCAGTCAGGACATGTTTGTGTCTGGATGTAGCTGGAAATAAATTCTGACTCATGCAAAATTTCTAAAATGATTTTCTATTATTTTGTTTGCATATTTGTCGTAATTAAATGTTACTTGGAAAGCAGTTGTGTTTTTGCATCTTATCAGTCACAATGTAGTTTCATAGTTGTCCAAACTTTGCATTTCTTGCCCTTTCTGAACTGCAACAACTGATGAGGAAGGGTTTGAGATGCATGATTGAACTTTGTGTATGGGTTGCAAAGCAACAGAAAAGTGAGGCTCCGTGACTCTGGACACTGAGAACCCAAGCTAACATTTGTAGCCAGTTGAAAACTCAGTTTGTTGCACACCAGTGAGAGACTGGCTGTAAACTGTGCTGGACTTTACCTGAGAGGAGGATGTTGGGTGTGTCAGTCATTTTGTATCTGCTTCCTCTCTGCCCACAGCCAGCCTCGTCCATGGAGCCCATTAGCAAGCGCCTGAAAATCATTGAAGAGGTAAATGAGCTGGTTTTAAACCTCGACAGTCCTTAAGCCAAGATACTGACGCCGTTTTCTTGTTGCCATGCAGGTCACAGGGTCAACTTCCATCCAAGCAGCAGACAGCACAGCCATCAATGGCAGCATCACACCCACAGACAAAAGGTTTGAACACATCCTTACTGAAGCACTGTTGAGAAACACGAGCCACATGACGACAGCAGCTCACACGGTTCATGTTTGTTTTCAGCTTTCAATGGTTTGCTGCTGTCGTGTGTTTCTCCTGTAGGATAGGTTTCCTGGGTTTGGGACTCATGGGCAGCGGCATCGTTTCCAACCTGTTGAAAATGGGCCATGTTGTGACTGTGTGGAACCGCACAGCAGAAAAGGTACTGCACTACAATATAGACCGTCACGCATTACCAGCCATGGTACCATAAACAAAATAATGTTTCAAACAGAGATTCAGAGACATGGCCTGAGCTGCACAGCACCTTGTTTATACCGACCATTTTAGAGGGGGAGCGAGAGACAGAGATACAGCCACACACTGTTTGCACCGACAGTTTTGGAGCAGGTCGTAGGAGGGAGACAGACTCTTCTCAGCCGTGCACTATCTGTACTGACAGATTTTTGTTTTTTGGTGGGGGAGGGGGAGAGACGGACACACATGAGCTGTGCTCTTTATGTACCAATATTTTTTTTTTGGGGGGGGGGGCTCAGCATGAGAAGAGGCAGCTTTAGCTTTTTAGCTAGTGTACCTGCATTGCGAGCTGCTAGTTTAGCATTAAATCAGTGCTGACAAGTGGTTGGTTGGGGTCGGTTGGTTGGGGTCGGTTGACGGGGCGGTGTGCCCCACGTGTATAATGGTAGGAGAAACACTGTTCCTGCAGCTGATCAGCTGTTCTCAGCGCAAAGCGAAGAAGTGGGCGTGGCCAAGAGTGCTTGCAGGTGGCTGAGAGCAGCGGTGGCAGGGACCTGAATTCATGACTTTCTGTGCTCTTTTAGAGCGTTTAGAAACTTTGCAAGAGCGTGGGAAGGGTTTAAAGCACCTTTATATATATATATATATATATATATATATATTTATATTTATATATATATATATATATATGTATATGTGTATATGTATGTATATATGTGTATATGTATATATATGTGTATGTGTGTGTATATATGTGTATGTGTATATGTATATGTGTATGTGTATATATATATATGTGTATATATATTAGGGGTGCACCGATTTCAATTTTCAGGCCGATCACCGATTTTTTGAAAGTCTGAACTGCCGATTCTGATTTTGGCCGATACCGATTTTTTTTTTATAAGCAACAGTGTCAGGTGTTACAAGATCACAATGCACCTTCAATTTACCAATCTTATTTTATTGTAAAACATACCCTTGAAAAATACCCTAGAAACAATACAAACTTGTTGTTTTAACTTGTCATGAGGTAGTATTCTGAAATATAAATGAAGTTTACACAATTTTTGTTAAAACTATAAAATTAACCAAAAAAAAAAAAGTTCAGTTCCTTCAACTCTTTCACTTGTTACATTTAAAAAAAACTAAACTTAAAAAGATAATGCAACAAGTGTAACATTTTCAAGTCAGTGGGTAATAAGAAATAACACTGGCACAGGTAAGTTAGTTCTCACAGACTTATTCCAGTCACTTTCATTAGTGGCAGGTTTTTCTTGATGAACAAAAGCATTTCTGCTTTGTCACCAGACAGGCGACTTCTTTTCTCATCTACTACATGTCCAGCCAAGCTAAACAGGCGCTCGCTTTCAACGCTTGTGCATGGGGCAGAGAGATAGGTTCGGGCAAGTAGAGCAAGATGAGGGAAACGATTTTCATTGATCTTCCAGTAGACCAATGGGTCCTGGCTCCTTTCGACAGGAACCTCAGATAGGTAGTTCTGTACCTGCATAGCTGAAGGGCTGGCCAGCTGTTGCTCCTGTTCAATGTTCTCCTTCAAGATTTCGTCATGAGCTGCAAACAGTAGACTACGCCTTTTGGCTGCAGGTTCATCGATATCAGGAGGTCCCACTTCAGAGGATGTTCCTGCAGCAGGTGTGCATCTGGTCTCCCCCTCTGCAAGTTTGGTCAAAAGGAGCAGTTTCACGTCATCTTTCACCTCTGCTGAGAAGTAGCGATTCTTGTACCTTGTTTTGCATAAACAAAGAAAGATGGGTCAATCATTGTGTTTTGTATACATTAACAGTTTTTATGACTTGCATGTAAATAAAGAAATGCATTTCAATCAAGAAATTTTTATTTTTAATTTAATTTAAATGTTTGTTGAAATATAGTAGTAGGCTAAAAGTAATTATGGCTAAAATAGAATGTTAATAGTTACTTGCCTTGGATCCAGAACAGTGGCCAAGCTGTACAGGGGCTTATGCTCAATGTTGCTGAATCTTCTCACAACAGCCTCCAGCAGCGTAGCTTTGGCTGTACCCACGCCACGGTCTGTGCTCGCTTGCCTCTCCAAAATCCGCTTGAGTGCAGTGATGGCTGGGATGACATCTGCTGCTGTAGCTGTTGATGAGCTAATCTCCTTTGTGAGTTCCTCAAAAGGTGCAAGAATGGTGAGCACATTGTCCAGTAGCTCCCACTGGTGTGCTGTGAGTGTGGCTGGTAACTCATGCTCAGCAGCATACACGCCAATAGCACGTCTGTGCTCCAACAGCGACTGCAGCATGTAGAAACGTCTTGCTGTAATCGTTTCCTGGGTTGACCTAACTGTGTCTGTATGTCATAAAGTCGGGAATAGGCAAGTGATGAATGCTTAAAATGTCCAACAATTCTCCTTCCTGTTGCCACCATGTCTGTGATGCTGCGCTGCGCCAGCTGTCCCTCATTTACAACCAGTTGCAGTGTGTGTGCCAGGCAGGGTAAACTTTTCAAGTTGATATCATCCAGCGCTTTGGCCATATTACGAGCATTATCCCGTAAAACAACGTGAACTCTTCCATTATCGATTTCCCAGTGATTCAGCATCGCCTTAAACTCTGCTGATAAATTGGCTGCAGTGTGAGACCCCGCCATTTCTTTACAGTTTAAGAGTACTTGATGACGTTCGAACTGTTCGTCAATCCACTGTGCAGTAAAACTTAACATGGACATTAAACTTACATCAGAAGTCCAGATGTCTGTTGTAAAGCTGAGTGTATTTGTATTAGCTTTTAGCAGGCTGCAGGTGTCTCTTGAAACTTGGCTGAACAACTCCGGTAATGCAACATCAGAAAAATATTTCCGACTCGGCATATTATATCGTGGGCACACGTGCTGCATCAAGCTTCTAAAACCTTTGTCCTCAACGACTGAAAATGGCTGGTTGTCTAATGCCATGAACTCCAACACTTTCCTCGTGGTAGCTTTGCTCTTTTCGTTGCTCATAAAAGCAAACAACGACCCACCGACTGCCTCTTTGTTAGCGCTAGCGTTAGCATTAGCCTTAGCTTGGTTGCTCTCTTCAAACATTGCATACTTGGCGGCGTGGTGATTTCTTAAATGGCGAACGAGGTTTGTTGTATTAAAGGTTTTGGTGGTGGCTCCACCACGACTTACTTCGGCTTTACACGAATTGCAAATTGCGATCTTTGGCTCATTTTCTTTTACAGCGTAGAACTTCCAAACCGACGACATGGCTGTTCCGAGTGACCTGTGTGTGAGCTCTCACAGTGGAGCAAAAGGGGACGGCAGCTGATTTTCAGACCTTTCCTGAGGCAGATAAGATCGGTGGATAAAATCGGCTTCTCGTTTAAAGATCGGCCGATCGCCGATCTGCCCAAATTAAGGAAATCGGGGCCGATCGATCGGCCGGCCGATTTATCGGTGCACCCCTAATATATATATGTGTATGTGTATATGTATATGTGTATATGTATGTATGTATGTATGTGTGTATATGTGTGTATGTATGTGTGTATATGTATGTATATGTATGTATATATGTATGTATATGTATATATGTATGTATATGTATATATGTATGTATATGTATATATGTATGTATATGTATATATGTATGTATAT
>NC_056512.1:6539656-6551963 GCF_014905685.2 Nematolebias whitei
CGTATGATGTCGTTTTAAGTGCGTTAACAAGTTCGACGTGTTGCTGCGGCAGATCCAATCTCCGTGAAACAACATCATCACACGGCTTTATCTTAACAAGAAAGCCATAATGTTCCCCAACAGGAGACTGCAATGAGATGCTAGGCTGCTAATGCTAGCCAGCTGCAAGATAAAAGCACTAAAACACGCTTAGGAATTTTAGTTCCGCGTCTCATAATCTCTTGTTAATAAAATTTAATGAGTGAAAAAAATAACGGTACACACATGGACCGAACCGAACGTGCCGTACCGAAACGGTTCAGTACACCCACGTATACTGTTATACCCTTACTTACATGTGTGGGAGGGGGGGTTGTTTGTTTCACGCCAAACCATCAAGATTATTTATAATAGGAACATCAATCTGCTGCTGCTTATCTGACAAGTACACTTGTCTTATCCTTGTATGTCAGGTGATCACATCACGGGGGGGACGTTTCCTGGAGGCTCCAGTTTCAGGAAGCCAGCAGCTCTCCAACGAGGGGATGTTGGTGATCCTGGCGGCCGGTGACCGGACGGTGTATGAGGACTGCAGCAGCTGCTTTCAGGCCATGGGCAAGACCTCGTTCTTCCTCGGTATGCTGGTTGCTCCTCTCAGCAAAACATGGCAGTGATTAGGACGTAAATAAACGGTCATTAGTTCAAACTTTGTTTGTGGAATATTTCAGAGACATAACACCACAAACTGTTGTGGACCCATTAGATATACAAGAGACAGCTGCAGGAAGTTAAAGAACCAAAGAATGAACGCCCCTAGAGGCTGGCTACAATACAGTTTTAATTTCCACACTCCAAATCAACGGATGGAACATCCATCCATCCATCCATCCATCCATCCATTTTCTTCTGCTTATCCGGGGTCGGGTCGCAGGGGTAGCAGCCTAAGTAGGGAGGCCCAGACTTCCCTCTCCCCAGCCACTTGGGCCAGCTCTTCCAGGGGGATCCCGAGGCGTTCCCAGGCCAGACGAGAAATATAGTCCCTCCAGCATGTCCTGGGTCTTCCTCTGGGCCTCTTTCCGGTGGGACGTGTCCGGGCCATCTGAACTGGCTCCTCTCAACGTGGAGAAGCAGCGGCTCTACTCTGAGTCCCTCCCGGATGATCAACCTTCTCACCCTATCTCTAAGGGAGAGCCCAGACACCCTGCGGAGAAAACTCATTTTGGCCGCTTGTATCCGAGATCTCATTCTTTCAGTCGCAACCCAAAGCTCGTGACCATAGATGAGGGTAAGACCTCCTCCCTGACCCGGATGGAACATTTTCCTGACTAAAACTAAAAATACATGTTTTCAGATTCTAATTTTCGTTGACTTGTGTACTTCCTGCTGCTTAATTTTATATATATATATATATATATATATATATATATATATATATCAGAAAGGAGCATTTCCCTCCATGGAGAAGGAGGCTGGTAGCTAAGAACAAGGCAACACGGAGAGAAAGCAGCCAACTGTCAAAACAGCAGAAAGGTTGACTGCCAATCAATGCCTCAAAGCTCTGGCTACTTGCCCACTCAAGAAGCAGAAGCCAGTACTCTCCACCACACCATCCAGAGTGTTCTACCAATGGCAGGGAAACAACCTAAGGGTAGATCCACCCAGAGCTGAGACTGAGCAACAGTGGAGAAGCCTATGGGAGGAGGCGGCACACAGGCATTATAGCAGCTACAGGTCAATCCTGAAAGAGACAAAGAAACAAGTTGGCCCCAACACCAGGGCAGCCAAGCACCAGCTACTGGTCGACAGAACTGTAGCTCGAACTGAGATCAGATTCAATGCCACACACATGTCCATCCAGTATGTTAATGAGGTATTTTACTATATGTGCACACTTCACACATAGTCCTTGGCCAAAGAGACAGAACACCCACATTCTGGTGACAGGTAATAATAAAAATGTAAAAATAATACTGCAAATGACTCTTGTGTTTGACCATGTATACCCAGATGGTTGTTATTAGCAGAACAACAGGATGTCCTGGTTTTCATCAGGTATTGGCAATTCAGAACTTTTAGCCTGAAAAAAAACGATGAATTGAATTATAACCATTCGTATTTTTCTGCCTTTTTGTGTAAGGAAACGTGTCTTTGTGTTTCCAGGCGAAGCAGGCAATGCATCAAAAATGATGCTGATCCTGAACATGGTCCAGGGCAGCTTCATGGCCACCATTGCAGAGGGGCTCACTCTGGCCCAGGCCACTGGCCAATCGCAGCAGACCTTCCTGGACATCCTGTGCCAGGGCCAGATGGCTAGCACCTTTGTGGACCAGAAATGTCAAAGTGAGAACTGTAGGACTCCAAAGTAACCTGCTAGTTGATGTGCATTGTGGTTGCAGGATACCTTACTTTGAGATGTTTAAAAGACTGACTGAGGTGGACTGCACACAATCGGTGTAAAAGCTGTCTGCTTAAGATTTAAATTCTACTGTTTTCAACAGATCAAAACTCATAAAAGAAGTTAAACCATCAAAAACAAACTATCATTGATTAATATTTTTGTCCAGTTGCCTAACCCTGAAGTGTACTGCCCTTTACATTTGAAGATAGGGTGTTGACCTTTTCTTTTGTTTCTGTCAGATATTTTGCAGGGCAACTTTAAACCAGACTACTATTTGAAACACATTCAAAAGGACCTGAGGCTAGCCATCTCCATGGGTGACATGGCCAACCATCCAACCCCAATGGCTGCAGCTGCCAATGAGGTACAACTCTTTATATTAGTTATTCTTGAAATAATTTAAATAAATAATATTTTACATATGCGAGAAAATATTTATTGCAAATAGTGTAGAGGAAAATGTGACTCTTGGACTTTTCTACATTAACCACAGTTTGTTGTTTTGCAAAGGGGTGTAACTGTACATACAGTTGGTCCAAACAACCGCAGTTCCAATGTTGGGGGTCAATGAATGATTCATGACTAGGCAGTTTTTGGTGTCTTTGTTCTGTGTTTACCTCTGCTAAACTTTGTAACTGAGACAGGAAACCTAACCTGAAGCAAAAGCAACCAGCATTCGACATTTGTTTTTGTTTTTTTCCTGGTGAACTAAAACCAAGGGACGTCCTAAACTATGGCCTGTGTGTCCAGTTACATCCCAATACAGACCTGGTCCTCTTGTATCTCATTGAAAATTTATTTCTTGTGAAAAGCAACTGTCTTAAAATATATTTACATGCTTTTAGTAAGTGGTAGGGTGAAGGTTGTATCGTGAAGGGCATCTGACGTAAAACACTTAAGCCAAAACTATAATGCGAGTTCATTAAAGAGAAAACATACCGGATCAGTCGAGGCCCAGGTGAACGACTGCCACCGGTGCTGTTGGCAAACAGGGTGCTGGTGGAAATTGTACTACTGTTAGTCAAAGACCACAAGGAGGGAAACGTGTCAGGAGACAGAGGGAGAAGAGGAAAGTGAAGAATGTAGGACTGAGGGCTGCAACTCTAAATGTGGGAACAATGACAGGCAAAGGTAGAGAGCTGGCTGACCTGATGCAGAGAAGGAAGGTAGATGTTTGGTGTCCAAGAGACCAAGTGGAAAGGCAACAAGGCTCGCAACATTGGAGCAGGGTTCAAACTGTTTTACCATGGTGAGGATAGAAAGAGAAATAGAGTAGGGGTGGTCCTGATGTAGGAGTTGGCAAATAATGTAGTAGAGGTGAAGAGAGTGTTACATAGAGTGATGTGCCTGAAGGGAGAAGTAGAAGGTCTGATTCTAAACAACATCAGTGGTTATGCTCCACAGGTTGGATGTGATGTAAAAGAGAAAGACAAATTTAGGAAGAATCTGGATGTTTCTAAAAAAGTTAAATCTGGTCCTCTGGACATTCAAAAAACAACAAAGCAAAACAACAAAAAATGTAGAAACATTTCGTCTTTCATCCGAAAGACTTCCTCAGTCTGAGGTGCTGTATTCAGCTCAGTCTTATAAATAGCACCTTCTCAGAGTGGATCAACCAGTTTTGCTGCTGACAACCTAAACCAACTGCTCACATGATCAAGAAGGACCATCAGCCTAACAATGGATCATTAGCACACTCATGGCTGTTTACTATTCACAGGAGGCTGAGTGATACTAGCAATAACAGCATTGTAAGAGGGGGGACAGTTGAACACGGAGGCCTCCACCCCTGTTTAATGATGGACGAATGATGAACTTTGCGGTTGCACCAAGTAGAATTCCTCTGGTGGAGATGATCATAGCCACAGAATCAGCCATCCGCAACAACAAAATTAAAGAGAGTGAAGCAGAACAGCCCAGAATCAAAGTTTCAGCCTGCCTCATCAATGCCAAACCACCACCTTCCAACATCAGTAGAGAGGAGAGGGACGCACTCACCACTCTTAGCAAGGACAAAAACATCATCATTCTCCCAGCAGACAAAGGAAGGTGCACAGTGATTTTGAACCAGAAAGACTATCATGAGAAAGTTATGACACACCTTAGTGACTTAACCACTTGTGAACCTCTGAAAAGAGATCCAGGAAGTGGTTACATGAATTGCCTGAAAATTTTAGAACAGGATAAGGCTATTGACCGTTTTCTGTACCACAGACTGTACCCAGGGGAGGCCAAACCTATGGTTTACCTAAAATCTACAAAAAAGGTGTACCTTTAAGACCAATTGTTAGCATGATTAACTCTGTCACTTACAATGTTTCCAACTAGCTGGCGTCTGTACTCATCCCTTTAGTTGGCAGCTCAGAACACCACATACAGAACACCATGGACTTTGTGGATAAGGTGAGGGATGTCATCATGGAGACTGATGAAGCAATGGTCTATTGTGATGTCACATCACCCTTTACGTGCATTCCTGTTGATGATGCAGTAGAATTGGTCAGTTTAAGATTAAAATCAGACACCACTCTAAGCAGCAGGACCACGCTTTCCACAGAACAACTGTGTCAACTCGAAACTGTGCCTGCAGTCAACCTACTTCACATATGGGGAGCAATATTATAGGCAGAAATATGGGTGTGCTATGGGGTCTCCAGTTTCTCCTATTGTGGCCAATCTGTACATGGAGGAGGTAGAAAAGAGAGCCTTGACGTCCTTTTCAGTGACACCACCAAGTCATTGGTTCAGGTATGTTGATGACACCTGGGTTTAAATTAAATCTCAGGAAGTCCAACATTTTACTGACCACATCAACTCTGTTGATAAATACATCAAGTTCACACGAGAAGATGTTAAAAATGGCAGGTTGACTTTCTTGGACTGTGTGGTCTCAGTCTTTGACAGAGGACATTTGCAAACTGAGGTGTACCGCAAACCCACCCACACAGACCAATATTTGCAATTTGACTCCCATCACCCTTTGACGCACAACTTAGGAGTCATCAGGACTCTGTACCACAGAGCAGACAGCGTCCCCACTAACTCAGGAGCCAGGCAGAAGGAGAAATCCCACTCAAGACAGGCTCTAGAGCAATGTGGATATCCTAACTGGGCCTTCCTGAAAGCAGAGAAGAAACCCAAACAGGATTCCAGTCAGCCATCAGGTGAAAAGGAGGATCCCAGACCAGTGGTCATTCCGTATGTTGCGGGAGTATCAAAGAAACTGAGACGTTTATTTTCTAAACATAACGTCCCAGTGGCTTTTAAACTCCAAAGTACATTACGGCAAAGACTGGTTCATCCCAAAGATCCAGTCCCCCGGCACAAACAGAGTAATATTGTGTATGCTGTTAAGTGTCAAGAGGGCTGTGATCAGTCTTACATCGGGGAAACTATACAGCCACTAGCCAAAAGGATGATCCAGCACAGAAGATCAACATCATCAGGCCAGGACTCTGCGGTCTACACTCATCTCCAGGCCAGCGGTCACTCTTTCAAGGATGAAGATGTTCACATCCTGGATAGAGGGGAACGATAGTTTGAGTGTACTGTATGCAGAGGGTTCAGACATGATACTCCAGCGTACACCCCGAGCAGCTGCAGAGCAGCTTCACAGACGAGGGGCGTTTACCTTTGGGACAAATTGAGGTCGCGATTGGTCATTTGCTGACATGCCTACTGGATTGATTGACAGGTTGGAAAAAAGAAAAAAAAGTGAGCGCTGGCAGCCTCCGCCACAGCTGTGTTCTGTGTTTATATGTTGTTAATAAAAAGATCTAAAAAAAAAAAAAAAAAAAAACAGCGCTGGCTTTACAGCCCGCACATCAGACCAGCCCACCAGGAAATCTCCAGACCCTCTCGCAGCCACGCTGGACCTGAGTTTAATTCGCTCGTGACAAATTCCTCCATTTCTCACCATTTCATGGCATCAACGGAGGAGGAAGAGATCACTGCCTCTTGACAAAAAAAAAACAAAAGAAAAGGCCAGATCAGGGATGAAGAAGGGGAATTTATTACATTGGTGTCGCATACAAAACAGTCCGTCGCCGGGCAGTTTATTGTGCGACACCGCGTACGCGGTCGTAAAAATTTGAGCTTTGCACGGAGGGTACGCTGGGGGGTACGCACGTACCTCTGCGTACGTACATGCATACCTCTGCGTATGGATGTACGTGGCAGTATACTGGGGGCTTAAAGGAGGCCATCTTTGTGAAAAGAAATCGTCCATCATTAAACAGGGGTGGAGGTCTACGTGTTCAACTGTCCCCCTCTTACAATGCTGTGATTGCTATTATCACTCAGCCTCCTGTGAATAGTAAACAGCCATCAGTGTGCTAATGATCCATTGTTAGGCTGATGGTCCTTCTTGACCATGTGAGCAGCTTGTTTTGGTTGTCAGCAGCAAAACTGGTTGATCCACTCTGAGAAGGTGCTGTTTATAAGGTTGTTTTCACAACCGATAGTCTGGTAGACTCGGTTCGGTTGGGGACCAATATTCATGACATTTTGTTTACATTTGAGCTGGTGCATTTGCATTCACACTGCACTGTGCAGTCGAGCCAACCTGTTGAACCAACCTGTTCCCCCGCTTGCCTGTGGGGGCGCTGCACCAAGAACTACTGAAAGAAACAACACAAAAGCCTTTGAAGACACTTCTTCTTCTGGAAATAAAAACAAAAACGGAGTGGCATCAAGTTTTATCAGTTTTAGGAGTTATATTTTGTCATTTTTCAAAAATGGAGTCAGCATGAGCAGAAGATGAGGCAGAAGACCATGGAGAATGTTATTTTTCACACAAGGCGGCTGACGGCTCCATATAAGGTAAGAGAAATGCGTGTTTGTTTACCCTGCGGAGCGGGGCCCGGTCTGTTTACATTCACACTGCACTCGAACCGCGCTGGAGTTCTCTTCTACCGGACCGAGACCTAGGTTTTAGCCCGGGCCAGAGTTCGCCTTTTTGTTCCGTGACAGAGTTCGATGGTGCGTTCACACCTCCCCAAACGAACCGGACATCCTAGGAAAACGAGCTAGAGTTCGATTAAAGCGGACTAAACAGGGCTGGTGTGAATGCACCCAAAGACTGAGCTGAATACAGCACCTCAGACTGAGGAAGTCTTTTGGATGAAAGACGAAACGTTTCTACATTTTTTTGTTGTTTTGCTTTGTTTTGTTTTTTGAATGTCCAGAGGACCAGATTTAACTTTTTTAGATTTTTCTACCTGGATTATTGAGCATGCATCAGGAAAATCTGGATGAAGTGATAGAGAGTATTCCCAGGGAGGAGAGAGTGGTGATCGGAGCAGACCTGAATGGACATGTTTGTGAAGGAATCGGGGGTGGGGGGTTGAGGAAGTGATGGGCAGGTTTGGTATCAAGGAAAGAAACCAGGAAAGACAGATGGTGTTGGATTTTTCCAAGAGAATGGAAATGGCTGTAGTCAACACTTATTTCCAAAAGAGGGAGGAACATAAAGTGACATACAGTAAAGTTTTCAACCTGTTTGACACGACTGTCAACAAGGAAGAGCGCCGGCAATGTAGGAGGGGGCGTACCAAAGAGACCATCTTATCACGGTCAAGACTGGTTTGTTCCACTTTGGAGTAAGCTGTTGGGTGAAGAATCAGTTTCGTTGTGTTTCCTTGACTGATGAAGCCTTCCAGATCGAATGCAAAACGTTTCAGCACAAAAAAACAAACTGCCCAGATGACCTGACTGAAAAATGTTGGATTGTATACCTGGATTATTGAGCATGGACTTTCTTGTTAACATAAAGTGACCTATTAGAGTGGAGGAGGGAGTACGCAGGTCGACTACATTCTCTGTAGAAGAGGAAATCTGAGGGAGATTGGAGACTGTAAGGTTGTGGCAGGGGAGAACGTGGCCAGACAGCACCTGATGGTTGTGTGTAGAAAGACTGTTGCTGTGAAGAAGAGGAAAAAGAGTAAAATCAGAGAAGAAGACCAAATGGTGGAAGCTGAAGAAGGAAGAATGTTGTGAGAAATTCAGATAGGAGCTGTTAAAGGCTCTTGGTAGTAAGAAAGGGCTTCCAAATGACTGGACTACTACAGCAACAGTAATTAGAGAGACAGGTAGGAAGGTACTTGGTGTGTCATCTGGACAGAGAATGGATGATTAGGAAACCTGGTGGTGGAATAGTGAAGTGCAGGATTCCATTCAAAGAAAGAGATTAGCCAAGAAGAAATATGACAGTGAGAGACTGAAGAGTGAAGACAGGAGGAGATGGGACAAAGAAGGAGGTAGCTAAGGCAAAGTGGAAGGTGTTTGATGAGTTGTATGGGAGACTGGACACTAAAGAGGGCAAGAAGGACTTGTACCAATTTGTGAGAAAGAGGGATCAGGCTGGAAAGGATGTGCAGCAGGTTAGACTTGTTAAAGATAGGAATTGTAATGTTCTAACAAGAGAGGAGAGTGTGATGGGAAGATGGAAGGAGTACTTTGAGGAGCTAATGATAGAAGAGAATGAAAGAGAAAGATGAGTAGAGGTCATAGAAACTGTGGACCAGGAAGTAGATTAGTGAGGGTGAAGTCCGGAAAGCTCTGAAAAGAATGAAGAAGGGGACGGCAGTAGGACCTGATGACATACCAGTGAAGGTTTGGAAATGTCTTTAAGAGATTGCAGTGAGGTTTTTGACTCAAATATTCAATGACATATATGAGGGTGAGAAAATGCCTGAGGAATGGAGAAGAAGTGTGCTGGTGCCCATTTTTAAGAACAAGGGTGATGTACAGAGTTGTAGCAACTACATGAGATTTAAGTTGATGAGTCACACAATGAAGATCTGGGAGAGAGTTGTGGAAACAAGACTTGGACGAGAGGTGACTGTGAGCAGCAGTATGGTTTCATGCCAAGAAAGAGAACCAGAGATAGTTCTCCTCTTTGCTTTGAGAATGCTGATGGAGAAGTACAGAGCGGGTCAGAAAGAACTTCATTGTGTCTTTGGGGATTTAGAAAAAGCATATGACAGAGTGCTGAGGGAGGAGGTGTGGTATTACATGAAGAAATCGGGAGTGGCAGAGGAATGTGTTAGACTGGTACAGGACATGTATGAAGACAGCAGGACATGTATGAAGACAGCAGGACAGTGGTGAAATGTGCTGAAGGAGTGACAGATAGCTTCAAGGTGGGGCAGCAGCATTTTGGATGAATGCAAGACTTTTTAAAGAAGTTTTTGGACACCCAGATTTATTTATTTATTCATTCATTTCAAATAAACAAAAGAAACAAAACAAATCCATTAAAAAGAAAAACGCTGAATGAAAAGGATGCAAAAAAAAGAAAATTCTTATATCTGCCCCTTATTTTTAAAAAAAAACTACAAATGAATAACAACTTAAAATTGAACAGTCTCCAAAGTGAAAACAAAAAATATTAGATATCCTTCACATGGCACCATACTTTCCCAACAATTTTAACTTAATCATCTTTTTAAACAAATAAATTGTCTTTATAAATTTTTATGGTGATATCAAGGCAATTCCTCAATCTTATTCCCTGAAATAGAACGCAACGTTCCTTCAGACTAGTTCTAAATGGAGCTTTTACAAACATTTCCATTTTCTTAAGGTTAAGATAAAAAACCACTGCAATAGTCCATCCTAAATGTATGGACCGGTTTTTCTGTATCATTTTTAGATGAGATGTTTTTAATCTTAGCGAGGAAAGCAGTTTTGGTAACGTTTCTAATGTGGGGGATAAAAGACATGTCCTGATCAAAAATAACACCAAGATTTTTAACATTAGAGCTGGAGGACAGATTAATGTCATCTGAGGACGAAAAACTGAAAAATGTATTCCTAAGATGCTCAGGTTCAAAAACCAAAACCTCAGTGTTGTCTGTGTTAAAGGAGAAAATTAAGGGTCATCCAGGTTTTTATGTCTTTAAGACATGCTTGTAGTCTAAGTAGCTGATTGGATTCATTGGGTTTAATGGACAAATATAACTGTATCATCAGCATAACGATGAACATTTATCCCATGTTGTTTAATAACTTTACCTAATGGAAGCATATATAAAGTAAAGAGTATTGGTCAAAGCACGGAACCCTGAGGAACTCCATGAATAACTTTGGTGTAGAAGATTATTTATATTTACAAACTGGAATCTATCAGACAGATATGATTTAAACCAATTTTAGAGCTGTTTCTGTAATCCCAACATCATATTCAAGCCTCTGTAATAAAATATTGTGATCAACTGTATCAAATGCAGCACTGAGGTGTAACAATGCAACCACAGGTTGATCAGACAGATAATGGGGATGGTAGAAAAAGGAAAGCATCCAGAAGTATTTGAAGTAAAGTCTAACACACCTGTTTCTGATGGCACCATCTGTTAATGATGGAGGAAGATGCAGGAAGCTCCACTACTGACAGGAAAACAAAAAGGAGGACCTGGACAGATTCTGGGACTGATGAAACTGAACAGGAGTCTTTTTGTTCCAATCACATCACTTAATGCTCACAACACATGAATCTGAGTGTGGATGATTGTTTGCACGTGAATAAATATATTGAGGATGAAAAGAGTAAGAGATTTTCTGTGACTCTGCAGGTTTACAAGAGGGCTAAAGCCCTGGACCAGTCAGACAACGACATCTCTGCGGTCTACAGAGCCTACATCCACTAGAGCCAGGTGTGACCCATCCTCTGGACCACAGTCTTTAATCACTTCTTTCTTTTGTCTTTAATGAATTTTATTTGAAGTTTTAGTGGGTCTGTTTTCATTTAGCCCCAGTGCTAGCCACGTTACACCCCCACCCCCCCTCAAGTCCTGGGACCGTCGCCCTTTGAGTTGTACTTTTCGTTTTTTTAAGAGGCCACCTTGAGCGTTGCACTGACCATACTGGGAGGATAGACGTGCTCCTGATGAGGTTCACTACTGCAGTTTCAATGACAGGCATCAAGTCTGGGCAATGTGCTGTGGGGGGTCCAGTCCCACAAACTGCTGTCAGCTGTTGTGAAAACAGAAAGCCTAAAAATGTCTTCTTTTCTTTGCTGTGTATTTAATTGAGTGTAATCTTTTCTTTTAATGTTTAGAAGTCGGTGAGGAAACGACCCCACCAAGAGCATGCCGCTGCATTGCCTTAACCTTTGCCCCCCCTCCCCTGTGCTTCATCTGTATTTATTTCAGCTGTTGGTGCAGCATCACCACAGCTGCTTCTTCCTGTGTTTCATCAGAGTAATGTGTATTTAGGCCTTCAAATGCAGTAAGGATAGATTGTTCTTTTCAACAAAATGTGTGATTTTCACATTTAACATCATTTCTTTAGTTTGGAAGAGTTCTCATTTTACTGCTCTGATCATCTATTTAAGTTGTCTTTAAGTTAATAATTGAGCCCCATTGTCAGTAATCTTTCTCCTTTGGGATGCTGATAAAAGATGAGAAAGACTATTAAAAATTCCCTTTGTGTTTTTTTTATGGATTTCAACTCATTCAGCTGAGCTTTGGTGAAACTGTTACAAACTCACTTTGGTCTGGTTCTTGTTACATTTTCATGAACAGCCCATCAGAACCTGAGTCCAGATCTCTAACAGGTCTGTTTGAGCTTCAGCTGAGCACATCTCAACTGTACAACTAGTTCACAATGTTTTACACAAACCTGAAGTGACCAATAAAAATCAATTTCATCTGATGTTCATAAACAAAAAATTAATGTCTTTATTTCAACTAATACAAAGATACCAAAAATTTATTCAAAAGTAATTTGTTATTTTACATTTATTGGGCCATTTAGACACAGGATACAACTAAAGCCTTAAATAATTTCACAATCCACATTATATTATCTACGGAAGAGGATAACAGACACGGTGGTGAAAAGTAAATATTTTTTTACAATTCTGACTTTTTTCTGATAGAATTATTTTATTTATATATCTTTTACCTTGGCCCTAATCCCTTTTGAGCT
>NC_056512.1:6571963-6572243 GCF_014905685.2 Nematolebias whitei
CATGGTGGGGGGGTGTCCTGTCGGCGGGGCATGGCCTGGGCCGGGTCTGGGGTATTGGCTCTTCTCCGCTCAAGAATGAATGGGTTTACCTCCTGGGTTTGGGCATGGGCTGCCCCCTGTAGAGGGCGGGTACATGTCTTGGACCTGGGGGGTATAGAGTGTGTATCGGGAATAAGAATGAAATGTATCGTTATTGTATGTCTTTGAGTGAATGAATGTGAGATTGAGGTTGGGATAGTGTGATTGTGTCTGTGTATGAATGGGTATTTGTTAGGCCGAG
>NC_056512.1:6572343-6605230 GCF_014905685.2 Nematolebias whitei
TTTTGCTTTCCCGAGTGAGGTAGACACAGGACACGTGCCACGCCCTCACTGCAGCCTGTCCTCCAACGGGCATCAAAACTAATCCTATGGCTCAGGTGTAACCCGCAGCCGTTTCCTAGGACAGTTTTAGTCTAAGGCTGTGTTGAGATGATTCACCCAGACTGTTAACTACCTCCGATCCTTGCACCGCACCCAAAGACTCACCTCGTGCCTCGCCCGACCTAGCAGCAGGAGTGGGGACGTTTAGCAGACGAGGAAGCGCAAGTTAATGGTAGCTCATCTTCTGTTTTAGTGTTGTAATTGTTAACTGATCTGGCTTTGTTTAGAGTCTTGGCGCTAGACTCTTTGATGTTGTTTTGTAATCAAAATCTAATAAAACCTCAATTGTGTGATTGTGTCTGTGTATGAATGGATATTTGTTAGGCCGAGACTCGGACTGCCCCCTCTTTGATACAACTGGGGGTGCTTGGCATCGCGCCCCTATCGCGCGGCCCCCTGGTGGGGTGTGCCCTTGCCTGCCGGCGCGCTTGGGGCCCTTGGTATCGGGGGGCTGGGCGCTTGGGCGTGTGTCGGCTCGGCCTGGTGTCTGCCTGGTGGGGCTCGGGTCCTCTGGCCCTGTCAGGCCTTGGCCTGGGTGGTGTGAGTCCTCGGTGCCCGGGCCTCGGTGCCTGGACCTGGACCTACATGGGTGCGGCGGGTGCCGACGGAGGCCTATGAGTTTGTCGCTGTTGGCCCCGGGGGGTCACTGTATGTGGTTGCTGGTGGGGATCTTCCGGTTCTCCCCTGTGGTCCGTTCTGGGGGGTGGGTGAGTGGTTCGTCCTGTGTGGGTGGCTCTGGGGGCTCCGCGGTCGGGGTCCCTCCTGGGGTCTTGGGCTCTGGTCCCCCCTTTTTCGTCTGCCTCTGGTCTTGGGGGTCGGGTCTCTGCTGCTTCACAGTTACTAATAAATGTTCTATTAGAGAAGCCTTATACACTTATGCATGCTCACAACCACACACAAATAGAAGCAGGGATGCTTATGTAGGCTTTAAATGTAGATATATAGATATGTATGTGAGTGTATATTCATGTGTATGTATGTATGTATGTATATAGGCGTAGGTATGGGTATATATATTTATGGAAACTTACTGCAAAGCCATGAATATTTTAAGTTCTTTATACATATGTATTTTGTTGCTGTGTTTTGTCATGTTCTTTGCAGGTGAACAGACAGTGGCCGGGTGTTTTGACGTGTGCTCTCTTTGTGTATATTTCTTATATTTTGGAGTCTTACTTTGTCTTTTCTTTCTTTCTATTCTATTAAAAAATAAAAAATGAAAATAAATAAATAAATAAATAAATAAACAACAACACCTACACTAGATAGTCACTATAATAAATATTTCATAATAATGGTGTGGAGAGGATGGCTGTAAGGGGAGAAGGGAGGCCATCACAAAAAAAAAAAGAAAAAAAAAATCTAATAAAACCGTTTAAAACCTCCTGTGCTTCTGTTGCTTCTCTGAACCAATTTTTCCACTTTCCAAGAACAAAAGGGGTGATGAAATAAGAATCCAGATTTTTACATTTTGCTTTGCTTTAATCAATAATTTTTGCAGGGGAACAGCGGTATGCACAGTAATGATTACATTCGATTACAAAGAGGTTACATGATGAATAATCACTCCTTAGTCACTTTCCAGTTGTTGACCTTTCCTGGACAAGGTAAATTTCTGTCCCTGTGGAGGGCTTGAGGATGGCTCGTGGACTCCCCTCTGCTTGGCCTTGGATGTCTTTCGTACGGCCGGCCACGCTCTGACTCACTCAGGAGCACCAATAACCACACAGTTTACCTACACTCTACCTGACCCAACACGTTATTTCTTACGGCAATGAAGACCTTTCTGCAACTCTGAGCAACCAGGTTTATAATATAATTGATCTTTCTACTTGCCAATACATGCACTGCTGTTTTAATTTGTAATAAGGTTTTATTTAGGACTAAGTTTGTGAAACGTATTCTTACCATTTCTCTGATTTAGCAAGAAGCAGATTTCCCCATCCCCTCTTGAATGTGGGCCGTTTCTGGTCCTTTTCAGCTGGTCTGAATTTGAAGAAAAGGATTCAGGAATAATCCGTGCTGAAGGTAGATGAATAGTTCCAAACGAAGCGTATTCCAACGGATTTTACCCTTATTCTTCTTCAGCTGAGACCGTCCAAAACTTGTCCTATTAATCCAAAAAAGTTCAGTCTGGTCCTCTGGACATTCAAAAAACAAGAAAACAAACAAAACAAAGCAATGCTTTTTGTTTTTTTGTTTCTTGTTTTTTGAATGTCCAGAGGACCAGACTGAACTTTTTTGAATTTTTCTACCTGGATTATTGAGCATGTATCAGGATATTTTGTCCTATTAATCCTTAATCGTCTCATGGTCCAAACAGGTCCTGTTCGTTACATCCACACACGAGTAGTGGTCCCAACAGCAGAGTTTTCACAGAGACATCTGTTTATATAGCCTGAGGATTTGACTGACACTTCCAAACCGATCATGCCATCGGACAAACCTAACCTTTTCAGGGCTGTGCTTAGGTCTGATTTTCAGGCTCATCTATGAGGATTTGCCATTCATTCCTCATGCATATTAAAATCTGGGTGTACTTGTTCAATTGTGCTTAGTCATTATGAGTTGCATTTCTCTGGTGCTTCAGAGTTGTTTTCAAGGTCCGTTATTGTGAAATACTTCTGCTTGTGTAACTTTTTCCACTCACAACACCCTTCTAGAACATTCGTGAGAACACGGGGTTCATTCCTTCAATTTTCAACATCATGAACAAACTTAAACAGAATACATTCTAAAATCGCAAAGTTTACATTTTAAAATCACAAAGGTTATAGTATCACTTGATTATCTACTTGTTTTTTGATTATTATAAACACATCTTTATAATTCATCTGAAAACTGGCAATTTTTATTAAAAAGAAAAGACATCTTTTGCTCCTCTGTTCTCCCTCTGCCCGTGTGTGTGTCCAAGTGTGACTGCGTGTGTGTATGTCTGTGTAGTTGTGTAAGTGTGTGTTATATTCATGAGTGTTTATGCAGTGTGTGTCTCCAGCATCTGCTTTTAATCAGCTATCCAGGCCTGAGGGGCACACAGACACGGTTTGTGCTGGCTTCTTAAGGAACAGACTGCTTCCAACCAAATGACCTTCATTGACACCCACTTCGTGGAATCAGACTGTTCCCTCGACCCACACTTAAGCTCCAAGCCAGTCTCTATCTTCATCAGCTGTATCCACACTTAAGACATCTTCCTCGTAATCCAAATCGACCAGATCCTCGTGATACGGTGCTGGGTCTTCAGTATCACTGGGCCCAAGACTTCGGGCCTCCTCGTCAGCAGCATCCCAATAATCCACTATTGTCAGTTCACCAGAGTCAACCTCTTGTGAGTTGCCCAGTTGAGAAGCCGGATCACCGGGGTGAGGTGCATCCTCAGACGACGGTGGGGCTGTGCTGGTGACAGGCTGAGAGGATAGTGCCTCCACACTCATGGGAGACTCCACAGGAGTGACGGGCTCATAGATGGGTCGCTCTTCGTTTGAATAGACCCATGCATACACCTCCGGCACTTGCTTTGGTTGTTCTTGCGTCGATTCTCGAGGGGCAGCTACTGGCCCACCAGGATGAGTTGGGTCTAGATATGTTCCGTCCGGGGTTATCAGGCTTGGTGGGTTGGATCCTTCAGGGCTGGTAGAATCATATGGAGCAACGCTCGTGGAGTTGGTCGGACTAGGTGGGCGAACTTCAGTGCTCACGAAATGATCAAGGTAGGTTTCCAATTGGTACAGTTCTGGGCACTCTAGGGAGAGAAGGGGCGGTCCAGGAGATGCTGCCCTTACATCCATGGGCTCGTTCTCAGGTTGAACCCCTGTAGACGGTCGGTTGGATGATGTGCCAGTTGGCCTCTGATGCTGGGTCATCATCATCAAGGTTGGTGCCAGAGGGATACTAGGTGGGTTTGCATTCTGATCTTGAATTGCTGTTACCGCAGGCGTCGGAACAATTGGTGGAGTGGCTCCCAGGTCTGCCCCTAAGGCGGCCAGCCATTTCGGGGGCATCGGTTCTGATGATCCCTGCGTAACCTCAAAGGATGGGCCGTGGACTAGGGGTAATCCCGGGTACAGATGGATTGCCACGAACCTGGTTTCATTGTGGAGGTTCTCCCACAACTTGGCTACCACCAGGTAATATGAGGCTCTTGGTGGGATAGCTCCCCTTGGCCGATAGGGCACTGAGTTCAGAGCCGAGGTCCAGATGACTTTGCAGGTGCGTTCTGTTTCAATGCACCCTGCAGCCGATACCTGCGGTAGGCTATGTGGCTCGTCCGAAACAAGGATCCCATTCACCGCAGTTCTGGCCACCAAGCCAAAATGACAGCGCTGACACCACCAGGATGAACCAACAGCCCAGAGATACTTGGTTTCTGTTAATCCTTTATGACAGAAACAGCAGGTCACTTCATGCTCCTGTAATGACAAACGGGGGTAAAACAAGATCTACCACTACAATATAGCTATTACAATATATATATATATATATTTTTATTTTATTTTATTTATTTATTTATTTATTTTATTTTATTTATTTTTCACGGGTTCCATCGCTTTTCAAAGGCCCTCCACCATTACTGGGCCTATACAGGCCATCAGCTGACATCAAGTACCTCATCGAGCAATGTGGCCCGGAGCTAAACAGATATTAGATTAATGATTAATAATAGCATTGGCAGAGGGGGGAATTTAAGCGTTGTTGGTTATAATGATTAAGTTTTGTATCTTTGGTGGATCAGGGATTCAATCTATGGAGATTCCGTGGCCTCCGCTTCCCTCCGGTGCAGCAGGAACAAGTTCAGGTCTGGTTTTGAAGATGGCAGCATAATGCCCCTTTTCCACTGTCACAGTGCGGATCAGGTCAGTTCGGGTCGGTTCAGATCGGCTCGGGTCTGTTGTTTCCATTTATGCCCCTTTTCCACCGTCACGGCGCGGGTCGGATATTTCCGGGTTGAAGCGCGTTTGAGGTCTTTCCACTGTTCCAGAAACCGGCTCGCCTCGCTAAATTCTGGCCCGGCTTCTCAAGGGTTCCGAGCGAGCCGCGCCGTGATGTCAGAAACACTGTCGGTCACTGATTGGTCGGGGGGAGGAGTCTGTGGAGTCTTTCCAAACAACCCGATCCACCATTTTTTTCTCTCCCGCTTGCCATTAGCGATAACACAAGGAGCGTATCTTTTAGTATTTTGAAGCTATACAACAACAATAATATCAAAGCCGTGGTCAAATGCAGAAGTGCAGGTGTTGTTCTGCTTGGTGGCCGACGAAAAAAGTCAAAGCGAGCTAGATGGAGGATTGGAGGGTGGTTTGGACACGACTACTGCTCTACTTGAACCATTTATAGAAGATGGTGAGTGTTTTCTAACTTTAAACATATTTTAAATTACTCATCCCATCGGTTCTAAACATATTTTTAACTAACAAAAGAGGCTGACGCCATAATAGGACAACATCGGTGCTACGATGCTAAGCTAATTTGCATAAATGCTAACTGTCCTCCGGTCCCGTTTCTCACTGTATTTTATCCAGAACGTATTTCAACGCGTGATGGTTCATCTCTAAACTCCACATTAAACCCTTCAAGCCTCCCGGCTCCTGCTCCATCAGAGGAGTCTGCACCTGACAGGTCTCCATCAGAGGAGTCTACACCTGACAGGTCTCCATCAGAGGAGTCTACACCTGACAGGTCTCCATCACAGCCCAGCTGCACCTCACAGAGCAGCACAATGCTGCAGCTTCTGTGCTCGGTAAGAACAGATGCAACTGTTCCACATCACTTTATTTGTGCTGATAAGGACTTGATTTATTTTATTTTTAAAGTAAAAAACTAAAATGTTGAATAAATACTGAATTGGGATGAAGTTATGTACACAGTGTCCCAGTTACAGACAACAAAACGTAAAAGAAAAACAGTAATAAGATCTAAGATATGAATTAAGAAAAATATCAACTAAAAACCATCTACTAATAAAACACTAAGCACTAATAGCAGTAAACAATCAAAACAATACGTCAAACAGCAACATGAACTTGAGTTTGTGCAGCCTCATGAATATATAACACTGTGAAGAATCACATCATGTTGCTGCTGATCAGTTTCATGTTGCTGCTGATCAGTTTCATGTTGCTGCTGATCAGTTTCATGTTGCTGCTGATCTGTTTCATGTTGCTGTGTTCATTCGTGCTCATCTGTTCACACAGACTCATGTCCGTGCTGCTGTTCGCGTATTGTGTTTAATGTTTTTATGCTATTAGAGCTTATCATATTTTTAGTTTATGTTTTTCTTAGTTCATATCTTAGATCTTATTACTGTTTTTCTTTTATATTTTATTGTTGGATGTAACTGGGACCCTGTGAACATAATTTTGATCATCCACCACATGTACCACATGTGGTGCGAATGACAATAAAGAATATCTGCATCAGTATAATACTTTCTGATTCATATATCCATTATTATCATTTTCATTATTTTTAAATCAATTTATTTTTCATTTTCTTATTTGATCAGTTCATTATTATTAATATATATATATATATATATATATTAATTATAGCTGTTAGCAGCACCTTTCTTTGTTTCATGCATTTATTCAAAAACAGTATGTAGCTTGAATTAACCACTTTTTCTTCTTTCTAGTGAAGAGAAAAAGAGTCCAGTAAAGAAAAGTCTTATTCCATCACTGAATGAACATGAAGAACTGAACTGGACACAGCAGGAACAACACTTGTGTCTTCTTCTGGATGAAGCCCGTGAGACGAGGGACACACACAATCATTAGTTGGACGCAGTAGTTTTTATTTTTGTACATTTTTCACTTCTTACTTTTCATATTAAACAATTTTTTTCTTAAGTGGTGTCCTTGAACATTAAAATTTCCTAAACAAATTTTACAATGTTAAGTTCATATAGTGTTTGTTTAAATTCATACTGGAAGTTGAGAAGAATTTCCAATTGCATTTGATCTTTAATGAATCCTAAGAAAAGATTACTAGAATCTGCTCAACTGGTATTATGTTATAAATGTTTTGGTTCTAGGATGAAGTGACACAAAAACAGTAAAAAATTCAGAAAGGACAGTTATCAATTATCAGTCATCAGTTATCTTTTAGCAGTTATCAGTTATCGTCCGTACAACTGTGACCCCTGAGAGATTCAGCTGAAAGTCCTGGTGCACCTTTTATTTGAACCTGCAGAGATTTGAACAGCTGATCTGAAGCAAACAGGCAGGTGTTCACCTGAACTGACCACTCCTGCTGTTTGATGCTCTCCTCCTTCGCCACCCGTCCATCCATCCATCCATCCATCCATCCATCCATCCATCCATCCATCCATCCATCCATCCATCCTCTTCTGCTTCAGGGTTGTGGGAGCAGCAGCTTCACCAGGGAGGCACAGACATCAACAGCCTCCTCTTCAACTCTTCTAGGACCCCATGGTGTTTTCAGACCAACTGACTATTTATTAATTAATATCCTGATGCTGCTCAATAATCCAGGTAGAAAAATCTAAAAAGTTAAGTCTGGTCCTCTGGACATTCACAAAACAAACAATACAGTTTATAATAAATAAACAAAATGTTTTTTGTTAGTTTTGTTTTTTGAATGTCCAGAGGACCAGACTTAACTTTTTTAGATTAATAAGTAATAAATTTATGTTTTAATTTAATGAAAGACAAATCTTTAAAATTCAAGGACAAAATTTAATCTAATTGTTTTCAAGTCTGTATCTTATTGTAAAAGCAGTTTCAAAGATTACAGCACAGTGTGAAGTTTTGCAATTTTAACATGAACCTTGTGCATATCTGCAAATAATAAAAGTGAAGATATTTTTAATACATCTTTATTGTAAAAATCTATACTAAAATGAAAAACACATGGGTTTAAAGCAGCAGGGAAGGCAGTAAGGTAGGATTATGAATCAGGTTTATAAGTTACAGCTCATGAGGTACTCCATCAGAGCAGGACATCTCTTCCACAACATCGTGTGACAAAACCTTCAGGGTGTTCTTCTTCTAATACGTTTAGTGGTGGCTAGTAAGTAGCTTAAGGGAGCACTACTGCCACCAGGTGGTAAGACAAGTTGGATTCTAGTCCCCGCCTACAGAGCCGGTCCAGAAATGTACATGGAAACACAACAGACCTGAACCGATCTGAACCAACCCGAACTGATCTGATCTGCTCTGTGACGGTGGAAAAGGGGCATTACACTTCTAGACCGGCTCTGTAGGCGGGGACCAGAATCCAACTCATCTTACCACCTGGTGGCGGTAGTGCTCCCTTAAGCTAATGTTGGATTTCATGTTTTATCTTTTATTATTTTTTGTCAAGCTTGAAATGTCATGTTATACAATGTGTGTACGTGTTGTTTTTTTAAAGGGTTTCACTACACTTATAGCCCTAAAATCATTTAAATGTTAATCAATTACTTTGCATGAGTATCTACTTTATATATAATCTTACACTAGCTAGAGACAATCTTGTAAATTTACATTTTGATATAATTACAAGCTAATCACAACAAGCCAGGGACCAGGTAAGATACTGACTACACAGGAGAGAGGAGTCTTCTTTCTGTTAACTGAGTAAACATTTGTATGATAGAGTACAGGTAGAATACCTAAAACCCTCAGGTCCTTATGTTAATAACAATTAACATTGTCGATAAACCTGATGTCAAATGATGAAGAACAGACAACCAGCTTTAATGAAGGTGAAGCCTGATCAGTCTCCTCTACAACTGAGTGCAAAAGGACTGATCTTCTGCTTTAAATCAGGCTAAAAATAAAAATGTGTAATCAAAAGTGTTTTACTAATAATCAACAAGTAATCAACTATTGATTTATAAGAATTGTATAATCCATTGTATAATTGTGTGATTTACGTGAAAAGTGTTGAAGTGAAAAGAGCAAGATCCGAGACCTGATGTGACCGTCTGATGTAACCATAGGCAAGTCTGGACATGCCTGTCTAAGACAAGTCTGTACTTGCCTTGAGCAGAAGAAAGAGAACAGAAGCCAGCTATGAATGCATGAAAGACAAGCTGAGAATAATAATCAATGTATAACCTTTGTAAAAGTTTTGCATGAGTTATTTTGAACTATTAGAGAAAAGCATGTGTAATTGAAGAAGCTATAGTGAGAGAACAGAAGGTCAGGAGTTTCATTTCGACTCATCTTGTGGTGACGCACTTCTGAGCAAATAAAAGGAACCAGCTTGTTTTTCTCAAGTTCTGGAAAGTACCTAAAAGCCGGTTAGAACCGGTTGAGGTGCAAAACAACAGTCAGTTACTGGAAAAGGTATGATGTAATTTTCCAAGCAAAAGCCCCTAACCCCTCCTTAAGTGGAGGAGGATGAAAGGGTCTTTAAATACCGATTGAATGATGAAACTTGGTCAAAGCTGAGTCGAAGAGTCGAGCAGAAGGAACTACAAGCAAGAAGCAGCTCGGAGGATCAGAGAAGCCCAAAAGGAGTTGGATTTTATCAGTTGGAGACAAGGCTGGGATTTATTTCTCTTCTCACTGAAATGGGATTGGATTTAAGTCTTACTTGTCAAACAAGCAACTGGAGGATCTTAATACTTCTAAAAGCTTGACCTGGGCTCGTCCAAAGCTCTGATCTTTTCTAATTGGGATAGTTGCTTGCTTTGGGATTGGCCAGTACTTCTCTCCTAGGAGACTGGAAATATGCCTCTTATCATCACAGAGATTCTCTGAGGGTCACCTCAGAATCATGGTAAGCGGACTCCCCCTGCTCTAAATAGATTAATTCATCAGATTAGAAATATAGCATACAGGATAAATCTGAGAGTATTAAACTGGGTACTAGTAGGTTTTGCTCGGAGGTGTTTCTGGTTCATGAGGGAGTTGAGAGAGAACATCTTTTGGCTTGATGTGTGAAAGGTCTGAGAGAAGGTAGTGTTCACAAAATCCCCAAGGGCTCTTGGGGATCAGAGGTCATCAGGAAGATTCCATTACCTTACCAAAGTGAAAAAAGTGTATCCTTTGTAATCGTGAAAATTAATCATTATAAAATTGTGCCTGTTGCTGTACCCCTGCAAAAATTGTTGATTAAAGCAAAGCAAAACGTATAAATCTGGACTATTATTTCATCCTTGTTGAACAAATACATGGTAATGCTTGGTTCACTTAACAACATAAAAATTGGAGGTTTTGAAAGGTTCACTAGCCAGTGAGTGACAACACCCTTGTGCCCATTGTCCAGGGCCCTAAAGATTACTAGAACGGTTAACAATTGCAACGCTAAATTAAGAGGTGAGCGGCCATAACGTGAGTTTCTCTGGACCAGATGACCCATCCCTGCTGCTTGGAAGGATCAAAGTAACAGAGTGAGATTAGGGTGTGACTCACGGATAGAAGGTCGTTAATTTTCTGGATGAATCACCTCGTCGCAGCCTTAATGAGGCTATTTTAGACAGCTGCAGGTAATACCACGGCGCTGAGGTTAGTTTCCGGACCCCTTGGAGGAGAGGCTGCAAGCAAAGGTGCTTATTGCTATTTCCAGTGGTTACCTTTGCTTATCGGAAAGCAAAACAACATTTAATTGTTTTAATCATTGTTTGACACAGGTTTCAGTTTAGATGAGATGACACAGGTTTAATCTTCACAGTAAATTACAAGAGAATATTACCAAATGTTAGACTAAGCAAGATGGGGGCAGGGTGGCTTCAACTGAACTGAAACACAATTATAATATGATTTATCAATTAAGAACACATAAACATGAATTAGTTAATAATTAATAGTTATTAATTATTCCTAGAAAGAAACAATTTTAACACAAATCATTTGGTATCAATAAGGTATAATCAAGTTAACTTGAAACAAACAGAACCAAACAAAGAACCGATTTCAGTGAGCCATAAAACTTCTTATCTGTGGAATGTGGACATTAATGTCCTTGACAGAGCAGAAGAGCACCGTATCCATAACAACCTAGGGTCTAAACCAATCAGAAAACTAGCCTTTTCAAACTTTTATAAAAAACCAGAAACAACAGGTGGGGGGGGAGCATTGCTTGGGAGAACTCATCTGATCAGGTTGGTTCGGTAAATGCTCCTGTATGCATACAGCGTTCTTTTGATTATATGTTCTCTGAATACTTGTAACCCTTTGTCAAATAAATCTTTTGAACTAAAGTGACCGTCTCAGCTGTCTTGAACATGATCTGGCACTAGCCACATCAGATGGTGACCCCGACGTGCAGCTGGAGGACACATGGATTGGGACGAGTTGGTGCTGTACACCCGCAGAGAGAACTGGGCTCGTTATTTTCTACTTTCAAGTAAGCTAGTTACCTGTTTTGGCCTTTCGGGGTCCGAATTACTAGCTATTCGGCCGTAAACCAAATTCAATCTTCCTCTGTGGGTGTTTAATACCATCTCCGGGAATAAAGATGGTTATTTAAGCTAATTTACGGTGATTAGTGGTACTTCTGACAAACTGGGTTACGCGTATCGGTCTTTTGCAGACACGTGACTTATGCACTTCCGGTCGCCATATTGGGGGGTTACGCAGATACCGGTTCAGGTAAACAAAGTCCGTGGTAAACAGTGATAAGAACGATGACATCTGCAAAATGGAAAGTAAATATAAAAATGAGAAGAAGCCGTATAGAGATAAACTCAACGCTGAAGCCAGAGACCGTTATATGGCGAAGTTAACGTCAATTAACAACGTTGATCCATACGAGGTAGCAGCTAAGGCATGGACGTCCGAACCAGGGCTACTTCCACCAACAACAAATATGGACATTATTTGCTATCTTGTAAATGGTGTCAGTGCCTACACATTTGACGAATTTCGGAACTATAAGTCCTTGGAGGCTCATGGGCTGTTCACCAATGGTTGGGTGCAAGATTTATATTCATTTAAACCTGAAGGATGCACCAACACTGTGGTCACAGCAAAGGTAAAACACCCTAAACATAACATCTTAGTCATCTTAGTCAAAGTTATACACATGTTGTCACTTCACTGCTAGTTTAAAGACACAAGTTGGGTATGTGTGTATATACACACATATTAATTTATGTGAGTTTTGTGTGTCTGCATAAACATATACGTATATTACCTGTAATCCATACTTTAACTATAAATCCAAGCAAATACACATACATTTTCACAAATATGTGAGGTTAGAATAAGTGGAGGTTGTGTATCTCAGTCAGAACATGAATTTACATCTCAAAGCAACACATTAATCTTAATATATTGTATATGATGTTAGAACATTTTACTCTGAAGTCTGTATTACAAGTAATTTTTACTCTATTTTGTGTGTTTTTTTAGGTGATGCACTCCCAACGCTTGCGAGAAGCACCACTCAAGCCTTGGGCAATCCTAAATTCTTCTGGGGCTATATTGTGTGCTCATTGCACCTGTATAGCGGGCTTAGGAGAGTCATGCACACATGTCGCTGCTATGCTGTTTAAGTTGGAGGTAGTTGTCAGATGCAGAGAGACAGTGACAGTGACAGGCAGACCTGCATACTGGATGATTCCAGGCAATCTGTCTAAAGTGGAACCAGATGTTTCCAGATTCAGATTCAGATGTTTTGAAGTGAGGGTTTATGGAAAGGTTATGATCAGTCATTATCTTACCTGCTTTTTGAACAGCATCAGTGAAATGTACAGATTGCAGTGTAACAGAGATCACTCAGGGTGCAAGGTTACGCAGTGTGTTTTTTTTATAAACCCAAAATTTCCAGAGGTTGGGGCCTCACCTGATGGGCTTGTGCAATGTGTCTGTTGTGGCAAAGGCTGTATTGAGATAAAGTGCTCATATAAATACCGGGACCAACATGTGACTGAAGCTTGCACAAACTCTGACTTCTGTTTGGAGTTATATGAAGGAGAGATGCGACTGAAGCCAAAACACCCCTACTACAAACAGGTGCAAACTCAGATTTTTGTCACAGAGGCTGAATATTGTGATTTTGTGGTCTGGACAACAAAAGACTTTGCTGTTGTGCGTATTTCTCCGGACCCTGAGCTTTGGGCAGCTGTCCTCGAGAAGGCAAAAAAATTTGTTGAATGTGTGAGTCTCCCTGAAATTGTAAGCTGTCATTTCACTAAGGTAGTTAACAGGCCGACACTTGCTAACATTCCTGTTCCTGCCTGTAACGACAACAGAACTCAGGAAACTGGCCAATTACCAAAGAAGTGCAAGCGAAAATGTGTTAAAAAGCTGTGGTGCATTTGCCGGTGTCCTGAGAGCAAAGATGACATGGTCGCCTGTGACAACGAAAACTGTAAAACAGTTTGGTTCCATTTCAGTTGTGTGGGTCTGCAGCTTGCACCTGCACAGGAAGAGACATGGTTTTGTTCTTCATGCACCAGTAAGATGTGAGGCACATACTTTGCTTAATAAAGATGGCTTGAACAAATGAGAAGCTTTTGTAATTTTATTTTTATGCAAGATATATTTGATATGTTACATTTTTTTAACCTTTGTTCTGCATCACGACAGGTAACAATTAAGAACCACCAAAATTCAATATGTGGATGTAAATCTTATGACAACAGTTGAACATTTTGTATGTTTATTTCATTTCATTGTGTCATAAATCATTTACAGTAACTGTCACATTATTTAATTACAGTTGGGCAAAGATTTGTAAATGCACAACACACTGTAACCACTTTATCTAAAAGCGTTACATCCTCACACTCACATGGCAGTATCAGAGAGATTGGCATTGTACCTGACAAGATCTTATACTTTTGACATACATTTCCAATCACCCTTTCAACATGGATTCTCAGATGTGCTATTTTTCTAGTTTCCTCCACGTTTTTTGCATCTAGCTGACACATGCCTTTTGTAAAAGCAGGGAGTTTCACCTCAGCACACAACATCCCAACATGTTCTTGAATATCAAAACCTCTGTCAGCCAAAACAATGTCCCCTGGCAACAATTTATCAAGAAATCCACTATTAAGTGTGATATGCTTGTCACTTGTACGCCCCCCCCATCCTTTGGACAAAAAACAGATGGCTCCTCTGGGTGTAATTCCTATCAGGTACTTCATGGTGTGGTTGTGCTTATAACTTGAAAACATCTGGGCCCGGGCTTTGACATTAGATGGTCTCTCTGTAAAAATTTCAAAGCAATCAATAATCACAGCAACCTTATTTCCAAATGAATGCACAAACTCGTGTGGCATAACTTTACGCAATGTGTCTCTGTCTGGCCACACAATAGAAGGTTGCAGGATTGTATATAATTGTGACACAGTATCGCTGAAAGCCCTGTAGACAGTACTAGGTGAAACAAAAAACAGATCAGCAAGGAGATAAACAGGTACATCGAGTCTTAGCCGCATACATGTCAGAAGCAGCATTTGATTTGGTGTGAGAAGTGTCTTTTTGGGGTTTGTGACAGAAACCAGCAGTGACAGTATTTGCATGAAGGTTTGAAGATTAGGCAGTCCTGTATAATGTCTTACTTTATCATTGTCATCTTCGGAAAAAAAGCCATCACTGAACTTAACTCTGTTCACCTGCTGCCTCAGTTCTCCATTTTCTTCTCTGAGTCTATTTATTTCTGCCGACTTAAGGGCACATGCTTCACATTCAGGGATGACAGTCCCCTGTTCAGCAATCTGTTCAGATTCATCAGTCGGATCTGAAACGCATTCCAGCTGCACCTCAGCAAACAGATCAGCCTCCTCCAGGACATGATGGCCACAAACGTCTTCATCCTGCTGCGCCACTAACTCAGCTTCCTGTGATGTGCTGTTACGTTGCTGGTCTCGTTTACGTCGTCTTGCATAGCGTGCTGCGTCAGTCGGTTTAACGTCAGTGTGACCCAGACGTAGAGATGGAGCCCAGTCCGCATCACTTTCCATCATCTCATAAGCTGGCTGACCTGCAATCACATAGAGATGACAGATGAATGACAGATGACAGCTGTGATATGTCAAGACAGATCTTAAATCCTGCTAGTTGTTCTGGCTTATTGCTATTTTAGCCCTGGTTTAGTTCAGACTTAGACAGTATTTTTAGTCTAAATCTGACTTAGCTCTGTTTTCAGACCTAGTTCATTATTCGTTTATTTAAGTACGTCTTGTATATAAATAGGATATAAATAAAGTACTTATAGATAACTGTAGCATCACAGAATAATAGAGAAACAAAGCATTAAATAAAAAATCAGCTTACCTTTATGAAAATGCAGTGAACAAACACGCATGTACGCTGATATCTGACTGAATGTGATCTCCTTGCGCCTGACAGCTGCAACCCAGGCCAACCTGCGTCTCCTGCTTAGATCTTCCATTTGCTGTCCACGGTCTTTTCTATAGACGGGAAACCTGAAAAACTTTATGCCAAAGTGTCCTGTTTTACTCGAACAGCCTTTTATGCAACACCAACGAGCCATTTTTGAATTTAAAAGCACACTCGGCTTAAGGTGGAAAAAGAACTGAAGCTAACTCGGAAAAGCTACGCTGCTATCAGTACTGCTCACGACGGTAATCCCCCCAATATGGCGCCCAGCATAGGCGTGACGTCACGTGCAAAAGACCGATTCAGACACTTTGGGTGTTAAACGCTGCGTGTGTGTGCGTGCGTGTCCTTTGCACGGCTTAGTTTAACATTTACGTGTATTTCATGGATAGTTTCACGAGTTGGACTCGTGTCGGAGGGTGGTCAGGGACCTGCTGAAAAATAAAACATTTCCCTTATCAGCGGCTGTGGCGAGCAAACCTTCCCTCTGACGAGAGGGACGGGAAGCGGGTCCGGGACTCGTAGCTACGTCAGCGTCTACGTTGTGGAGTGTTGACTGCCCACTAAATTGACGCCATTAATAATTTAGAACAAAGGGAAATGTGAAGTCGGGGACTTCTAGGTTAGACTTGCCAAATTCAATGTGGTCAGGGACCACACTAGTTTAGGACTTTGAAGTAGCTTTTCATTGTGCCGTGTTTTGCATATTGTGTTTGGTGATGAAGAAAAATAAAATAGAAAAGAGGGGGAAGTGAGTCTGCCTGTGTGTGTGCGTGCTGAAAGTGAGTCTGACTGGGGGTGTGTGTGGGTGTGCTATAAGTGTGTGTGTGCTGAAATTGCGTCTGACTGTGGGGGTGTGTGCTGTGCATGACTCGGTGTGGGGGTGTTGTGGCCGAGACTGTGTGTGTGTGAAGGGTTAGTTTTTTTTTTCTTTTTTTCTTCTCTGTGAGACTGTGTGTGTGGGAAGGGTTAGTTTTTTTCTTTTTCTCTGTGTTTCTCTGTGTGAAGGGTTATTTTTCTGTGGGTGTTAGGTGACACGGGTTGAGTGGAGCATCCATATCCTGACCGCAAGGGGGCGCTGTTGTATAAGGCAAAGACAAGTCTGGACTCACTGGGTTTTCATACCACAGACTTGTGAATTGTTTTGTCACAACGGGGGCCAGAAGTGCATGAGAATAAAAAGATTTGAAAGCCAGATTGTGTGAATTTTGTCAGCAGATATGGAGCTCATAAATAAGAAATCTGTAACTCCTGTGGAGACTCTACAGGAACAATTGAAAAGGGTAAAAGCTGTAATTAATGTTATACACGCAGAGAATGCAGGAAAATGTAAGGAACTGGACAGTCTTCTGAGTCAGCTGGTCCAGGCTGAGGAGAAATCATCAGATACACTCACACAACTAGCTTGGGACAAGGTTAAAGATCAAAACAAACAAATTCAGGAGCTTAACGAAGAATTGCTGACCTGCAAATCATTTATAACACGCCAGAAGCTACAGAAGAAATTAGAGAAACGCAGACAAATACAGGGTATGTATGAACAATTAGCATTATTGTGTCAGAGTGTACAAAAATTGGGTGAGACAGACAAGAGTGACTCACCGCCCTATGCAACGGACATGACTTTTTCAACAGCGCCACCTGCTGGAAATTATCCGGTGTTGCAGGTGCATAAAGGCAAACTGACATTTGAAGAGACTGATTCTGAGGAAGGGACTCAGGACAGTGAGTTAGGGGGAATTAGTAGCAGAATGACTGCACAGAGACGGCAGCGGTATCTTAATGAGTTAGCTGTACGTGAGGAGGAGGCGGAGTCAGTATCAGATGCGGATAGGTGTTACAGTGTTGTTTCCCAACTTCCATTACTGAGTACTCAGGGAGTGACAGGTGAGGTATCACGCTATAAGCCGTTTCATATACGTGATTTGGAGTCGATAACAGAGAAGTTGCCACCGTTGGTGCAGGGAGGAGGCCGCTGGTTGGAAAAATTTTATGCCCTCACTATAGGGGTGACCCTGGCAGTGGGGGATCTGAACGCCATTTTTGCTCGCTGTGCAAATCACGACACCGTCCGGACATACCTGAACTCTCCTATAGCGACTGCCTGGGGCCGGTATAGAATCTTAAAACTACCTGATGATACTCCGTTGTGCGAGGTGTTTGTGCAAATCGCGCCAATCATAAGAACGCTGTACCCATTGCCAGCTGGAGTAGCGGTCCCTGAATTCAGATGGGATAGGACTATAGACCCGTGGGAGTTTATGGAACAATGTAAAGACACTTGGGAGAGGGTCACAGGTATACATGCGCAATCCATCCAACAGCGCCCGTATTTCAGAAAAGCCATTCTTGACTCCCTGCCTAGAGAAGTAGTAGTAGAGTTGGAGAAGAATATTAATTTGCTCACAGCATCTCCTGAACGCTGGGAGAAACACGTAGTACATCGTTTAAAATATGAGAAAAAACAGAGAGACAAAGAGGCGGCTGAATTAGAGACTATGCAGACGCAGCTGCTTAAATTACAGTTGTCGGATGCCAGACATAAACAGACTGATGAAAAAAGAACAAAGATAAAAAAACAATTGTCTGTGCAGTCAGTTATAGAGGGAAATGAGGAGGCAGTATCCTCTGGAACAGTTGCTCTGCAACAGTGGTCGGAAACGCCAGGCCGGAGGGCCAGAGGGGGACATCTGGCGAGGGGAGTCGGACGGGGAAGAGGGGGCGCGAGGCCGAGACCGATGTCATGGGGTTGGGGTGCTCCACAATGGGGACAGCAGGGCGATGCCTGTTTCATCTGTGGCCAACAGGGACACTGGGCGAGAGATTGTTACTACCTGGCCACACCAACCCACATGTCAAGAGGGGGGCAGCAGCGGCCATTCCAACGACACATGGGCCCACCACCACCCTTCTTTCACCAGATGGCAGGTCCACCACCGGTCCAGCAACAACAACAACCACGAGCCGGGCATCTTCCTCTCGGGACAGAGGGGACAGAGTTCCAGCAACAATGAGACACCCCACAGAAAATTCGGAGTGTTGGAGGAGGGGCAGACCCAACACTTGAGGTGACAGAACAAAAAGGTTGCCGTTTCTAGTTGATACAGGAGCAACATTTTCAACAATCACTCACACCCCACAGGACTGTGAACTGTTACCGAGGTCGGTGGAGGTGGTTGGATTTTCTGGGCTAAACAAAGACTGCCGGTGACACATCCACTTGTCACAAAAGTGGGCACACAGACTCTGTTACATCCCTTTGTGGTAGCTGAAAATGCACTAGCAAACCTTTTAGGGAGAGATCTTCTCATCAGACTGGGAGCCTCAATTTTGTGCTCTTCCGATGGACTTGTGGTAAGGCTGCCAGATGGCACCTCCCTGGAGTGTGGCCTGGTCACCACTACCCACTCGCAGTGTGTGATCCAACCCGTCCATGAGGAATATGTTGACATCTACTGGGGACTGCTTGAACCTGAGGTCATTGGTGGAGGGGGTATCTATTCTGCCTACCTGGCGTGGAAGCCGTGGCTCCTGACTTTGCATCCATACTCCGCTCCTCCAGACCCCCACATGTCACTCTCTTTTATGACCGAGGAGGAGATGAGGTGTTTCAAGACCACTTTGCAGAACAGCTAGCAGGGAAAATCTGGCCTATTGCTACTGGGAATATTTTTGTGGGTCGAGAGGGGGTGGCAGCAATTGTTAACTTAACTCCAGAACAGGAAGGGTGGTACAGGATGAGCACCGAAGCAGCACCTCATATTTCACTAGCATTGAATCCAAAGTTTCAGGCTAAAGACTTAGGGCCTATGGTAAAGAGGGCCTCAGAGGCCTCAGATTGGGTACAAACACCTTTAACATACGTCTGGTATTCCCCCAGCTGTGAGTGTTATTCAATTGACTCTGTGGCACAGGATGTGGCTTTGATGCAACATGATGTGCTCCCCAGAGAGCACGGTCGTGAACTGACGGACCACCCGCTGGCAGGTCCCTTAATTGACAGTATGCCAGGGTCGTTGTGGTCAGAGGGGCCCACCAATGTGGGACTGATACACTGCCCTCCCATAACGTTTCAGGTGCATCAAACATACCCGATTTGGATCACACAGTATCCACACAAACCGGCTGCAGAGGCAGACATCACAGAAACAATCCAGGGTTTAAAAGAAAGTGGCGTCCTTGAGCCCTCCTATGCTGAGTGGAACACACCAATTCTACCAGTACAAAAACCAGGTACAGATAAATTCTGTATGGCACACGATCTGAGGGCTATCAATAAATTATTGATCACTCAGACTGTGCCTGTTCCCAACCCATACGTGGCATTGAATAATCTGATCCCAAAACATGAATGGTTCAGCTGTTTGGACCTTGCAAATGCGTTTTTCTGTCTTCCTTTAGCTGAAGAATGCAGGGACATTTTTTCATTCACCTGAGCAGTTGCGATACACCAGACTACCTCAGGGGTTTGCGCTGTCGCCAGGGATCTTCAATCAAGTGTTAAAACAAGTTTTGCACGAGGTAATGCTCCCACCAGACACGGTACTTGATGTAGACGATCTGCTCATCGCTAGTCCCACTGTACAAGACTCAGTAGAAGCGACTCAAAAGGTTTTAGAACACCTACATGCGGCAGGTTTTAAGGTCAGTAAAAACAAACTACAGGTGACGAGGCGTCAAGTGTCTTTTTTGGGGAGAATGCTCTCGCAGAAAGGGGCGGGACTCTCTTCTTCTCACCGCGACACAATTTTACATCATCCACAACCGCAGACAGTTAAAGAAATGCTCTCATTCCTCGGACTGACGGGGTACAGCAGAAATTACATTCCAAATTATGCAGGCCATACCCAGATTTTATGCGCTTTAGTTAAAGAACAGGGCATGAGACACCCCACTGCCGGACTGGTTTGGAATGAGGAAGCTGAGAGGATTTTCATTGATGTGAAACAACAAATGAGCAGGGCTACAGAGTTGGCTCTGCCGGACTATGGTCGACCCTTCCATTTGGATGTTTCTGAAACAGAAGGGGTGATTAACGGTGTCCTGTTTCAGAAACATGAGGGGGGAAGGAAAGTTTTGATGTATGTCAGCTGTTTATTGGACAACACAGAGAGGAGACATCCCCCATGCACGCAACACGCAGCAGGTGTAGCGAAGCTGGTTCAGAAGACGGCTCACTTGGTGATGGGACATACACTGCATGTTTTGACATCTCATAGTGTGGTTTCCTTTGTGAATTCACATAACTTCACCATGTCACCATTAGGACAACAGAGAATAAACAAGGTCCTGGAAGCACCTAACTTGTTATTCACACATGAGGGGATCAACATGGCAGACAGGATAGGTGGGGGTGAACCACACATCTGTGAAAGAAGAGTGGAAGTTGATGATAGAGTCAGGCCAGACTTAAAAGCTGCACCTCTTGGAGAGGGACAGGTGATGTTTTGTGATGGGAGTTGTTTCAGGGCACAGGATGGACAGCTCAGTGCAGGTTTTGCGGTGGTGCTTCAGACAGACCAGGGCTATCACACTACAGTTAGCGAGAAATTACAGGGTTCTCAGTCGGCGCAGAGAGCGGAAGTGAGAGCCTTAATTTCAGCACTAAAGTGGGCGGAAAGCAAGAAAGTGACTATCTTCACAGACTTAGCTTATGCCTTCGGGGCAGCGCATGTTGAACTTGCACAGTGGAGGAGAGGAGGTTTTCGGACAGCTAACGGGAAACCTATTAAACATGAGGCAGACATGAGAGAATTAGAAACAGCCCTGATGTTACCAGCAGAAGTTGCCATTGTGAAATGTCGAGGACATGATTCGGATTCATCAAACACAGCAAAAGGAAACTGTCAGGCTGATTTGGAGGCGAAGAAGGCCTCAGGATTTATCAGCTGGAGTCAGATGGTTATGATACCACCAGAGGAAGAAGATGTGATCAGATGGGATGAAGAAACCATCGCCTGCTGCCAACAAGGTGCAGCTCCAGAAGAAAAGGCAGTGTGGAGTGAACGAGGAGCTGAAAAAAGACCGGATGGATTGTGGATAAACCCTGAGGATGGAAGATGGGTGCTCCCGCTGAGTCTGAAGAGGAGAATTTTCGAGGAGGCCCACGGGTTGGCTCATGTAGGGGTACATCAGATGAAGAGGAATGTCCTCAACTGGTGGCATCCATATATGAACTCTTTGATCAGAGCATTTGTCAAAGAATGCACATTATGCAATTTGTATAACTCCAAGCCAGCTTTTAAACCGCGTGAACAAGGAACGTTTCCTACGGACATGACACCGGGTCGTGAGGTAATAATTGACTACACTGATATGATTCAACCAGTACGAGGTTTCAGATACCTACTGGTTTGCGTTGACACGTTCACTGGATGGCCAGAAGCCTGGCCCGCTAAAAAGGAGGATAGTCAAACTGTAATCAAGTGTTTAATAAATCATTACATCCCCAGACATGGGTTCCCTACTATAATTAGGTCCGATAATGGGACTCATTTCAAAAATGCAGATCTGCAGAAAGTTGAAAAGGCCTTGGGTTTGAAGCATGCTTTTGGAACAGTTTACCACCCCCAATCGCAAGGGAAGGTGGAACGATTGAATGGAAACCTGAAACAAAAATGATCAAAAATCTGTGCACAGACAAATTCCAATTGGCTGGATGTGTTACCGATTGCCCTTATGGCGGTGAGGGCGTCTGTTAACAGGGGTACAGGTTTCACCCCTTATGAACTGACCACAGGAAGGTCGTTCCCAGGGCCCCAGCAAAATATTGAGTGGCCCACAGAACAGGTATCTAAAATGACACACAAAATGTACTTTGATACACAAAGAGGTACGTTGTCTAGTTTCCATCTATAGATTCCTGAATCCAGTATACCGGACAGAGTGAGCCCCATGTGTCCACTCTCAGATTGGGTACTGCTGAGAGTCACTAAACGAAAGTGGGCGGAGCCACAGTGGACGGGCCCATATGAAGTGACGGAACGCACATCATATGTAGTACGCTTGAGAGGTAAAGGATCCACGTGGTTTCATCTCAGCCAGTGTGCACCTGCTGTCGAACCGCAACGATCGCTGTAGCAGGTCCGGGCAGATCTGCAACATCAGTAGAGGCAGAGTCGAACACCTGACGTCTGCAGTGAGTGTCCTGCACGAGGTGGAAGTTGAGCTGGGTAATCATCTCTTGTCAAGAGGTGTGGAGCGTGCGTGTAAAGAGTGGAAGACGCGTCGTTTTTTAAACCCATTGAGGTTTTTGTGAAATAGAAGGCAGCAGAAACGTTGGGAATGAAGTCCCCCTGTTTGGCCTGATAAGCAGCAAGAGGAGTCGAGCAGCTGTGTTCTTGGAGGCCTCAGGAGCAGTGGCCGGAGTTACGGAGGGAGCTACCACGGACGAGGAGATCTATTGTGGTTTCAACAAGAGGAGCTGCATCGAGACATCCATCTAAATTCTGTGAAAAGCACGACTGTGATTTTCAAAGGGTGGTGGATGATTGTCGGGTGTACGCGTTTCTTTTCCACAGGGAGATTATAACTGTTAATACATCCACTTACAATTTTCAAGTATTTTATCACTTTAATATAGTTGAAATAGAGTTACTTTTATAGGGTTAGACTTTTTAACTTTTTACTGTGCATGCATGTTGGAGTATTTTTGCTTCGCAGGTTTACAGTGATCGATTCCCGGGTCCAGGTGAACTAAAAAAAATAAAATAAAAAAAAGAATATTTCTTGTATACAATCATAGTGTGTACTGTGTGTGACAAGTGGCTGGACTTTCTCCACTTGCTCTGTGATATTATTATTCTTTCAGGTTATGTTGGGTTGACATTTTGGTGCATGTACTGTTGAATTCCAGGTTTACACATCATAATCAATTTTCATTTTCAGTGTGGTGGGGTACCAATCATGGTTCTCATATCAAATAAGCTGTTGACTGCGGGGGGAGTAATAGGGGTGATAATGGTTTCTCTTGTTTTGTTGTTGGAGTTTTTCTGTGTTATTCCAGGTCTCAGTCGATGTCGTCCCATACCTGTGAAGACCAAGAGAGAGATCCCTAGGATGGGGGCGTGGTCCCTGGTTCGAGATATTGATCAGTTACCGTTGAATTTGTCCCATGCTTTTCAGATGAATAGTTGGTATCATTATGCTCAGTTTTTAGCCAGGGGGCGTCATGATTCTGAATGTTATGTCTGCACCAAACTTCCGGTCACAGCTTCACACTTGCCCCTACGTGTTAAACCCCTGGATCGGGGGCGATCGTTTTGTCTTCTGCAATACAGTTCCAGTGGATATAGTAGGGAGCCACACTGGTGTAAGGCCAAGCGGTACGATCTGACTCAGGCAGCACAGGTGGTGGTGTTAAGTCAGTATGTGGAGTGGACCTCGAGTGAGCAGTTTCCCATTTGCGTGCACAGACAGCACCGGCAGGACGCTTTTCAGGTGGCAGTGGGCATGCTGCCCCCTGAAGTGTCAGGCGGTGTATCACCCTGGTAATCATCACATTGGGGTACCTGGGAAGAATGGAACATTTCCCGTTGAGGATCTGGCTTGGTTGTGTGGGCATGCGGTGCTTTTAACTCTTCCCACTAACTGGACAGGTCTCTGCGCACCTGTGGCAGTCATAGACAAATTGTTTCTGGTGTCTTTAAGTAATGGCTCCCATTATGTCAGGCAACGGAGGGCTGTGGGCATCAGGCCGCACGACTCGATTTGGGGTTCAGACGTGCCAGAAAAATTTAAACACTGGACGACGGGGGAGAAGGTCATGCTTTCACTTTTTCCGTGGGCTGGGGTTGGTAAACTCCTTTTACGGGTGGAAACATTAGATTACCGTTTTGGAATTTTCATTAATTCAACAATTAAGGCGCTGGAGGGCATTTCGGCCGAGTTGTCCGCCTTGAGGGTGATGGTTTTACAGAATAGAATGGTTTTGGATCTGTTAACTGCATCTAGGGGTGGAGTGTGTGAGATTATTGGTAAGGATGCATGTTGTACTTACATCCCTGATGAGAGTAGTGCCGACCCCCAGGCCAGGGTGACAGAGGCCCTGTCGCAGCTGAGAGGGCTCTGGGATGCTAAGACAGAGGATCCTCCTGCAGGGTCATTGGAGTTTTTGTCATGGTTCACAAGTGGTTCTTGGAGTCAGGTGCTGTTCAAACTTTTGGCCCCTCCTCTGGCTATTATTGTTCTTTTTTGTGTCTTGTTGGGGTGCGTTGCACCGTGTGCTAAGGTGGCAGTCTCGTGGATGATTAACTCTGATGGAGTGGTGGGGACAGGTACGGTGTGTCCTGTGATTCAGGCCAGTGATGACTCCTCGCCGTCAGGACAGGATCACCTGCAGTTGGCTGAGACGAAATATCTGTAGCCTTCGATGTTTAGTTGGTCTATCATTTATGATAGACCAAGAGGGGGAATGTTGGATTTCATGTTTTATCTTTTATTATTTTTTGTCAAGCTTGAAATGTCATGTTATACAATGTGTGCACGTGTCGTTTTTTAAAGGGTTTCACTACACTTATAGCCCTAAAATCATTTAAATGTTAATCAATTACTTTGCATGAGTATCTACTTTATATATAATCTTACACTAGCTAGAGACAATCTTATAAATTTACATTTTGATATAATTACAAGCTAATCACAACAAGCCAGGGAGCAGGTAAGATACTGACTACACAGGAGAGAGGAGTCTTCTTTCTGTTAACTGAGTAAACATTTGTATGATAGAGTACAGGTAGAATACCTAAAACCCTCAGGTCCTTATGTTAATAACAATTAACATTTTATCGTTTTAATCATTGTTTGACACAGGTTTCAGTTTAGATGAGATGACAGGTTTAATCTTCACAGTAAATTACAAGAGAATAATAATAATAATAATTAGACTAAGCAAGATGGGGGCAGAGTGGCTTCAACTGAACTGAAACACAATTATAATAGGATTTATCAATTAAGAACACATAAACATGAGTTAGTTAATAATTAATAGTTATTAATTATTCATAGAAAGAAACAATTTTAACACAAATCATTTGGTATCAATAAGGTATAATCAAGTTAACTTGAAACAAACAGAACCAAACAAAGAACCGATTTCAGTGAGCCATAAAACTTCTTATCTGTGGAATGTGGACATTAATGTCCTTGACAGAGCAGAAGAGCACCGTATCCATAACAACCTAGGGTCTAAACCAATCAGAAAACTAGCCTTCTCAAACTTTGATAAAAAACCAGAAACAACAGGTGGGGGGGGAGCATTGCTTGGGAGAACTCATCTGATCAGGTTGGTTCGGTAAATGCTCCTGTATGCATACAGCTTCTTTTGATTATATGTTCTCTGAATACTTGTAACCCTTTGTCAAATAAATCTTTTGAACTAAGGTGACCGTCTCAGCTGTCTTGAACACGATCTGGCACTAGCCACATCACTACTTACTAGCCACCACTAAACATATTAGAAGAAGAACACCCTGAAGGTTTTGTCACATGATGTTGTGGAAGAAATGTCATGCTTTAAAGGAATACCTCATGAGCTGTAACTTTTAAACCTGATTCATAATCCTACCTTACTGCCTTCCCTGCCTGCTTTAAATCCATGTGTTTTCCATTTTAGTATAGATTTTTACAATAAAGATGTATTAAAAATATCTTCACTTTTATTATTTGCAGATATGCACAAGGTTCATGTTAAATTTGCAAAACATCACACTGTGCTGTAATCTTTGAAACTGATTTTACAATAAGATACAGACTTGAAAACAATTAGATTAAATTTTGAACTTAAATTTTAAAGATTTGTCTTTCATTAAATTTAAAAACATAAATTTATTACTTATTAATCTAAAAAAAATTAAGTCTGGACATTCAAAAAACAAAACAAACAAACAAAAAACATTTATTGTTTATTTATTATAAACTGTATTGTTTGTTTTGTGAATGTCCAGAGGACCAGACTTAACTTTTTAGATTTTTCTACCTGGATTATTGAGCAGCATCAGGATATTACTTAATAAATAGTCAGTTGGTCTGTGAACACCATGGGGTCCTAGAAGAGTTGAAGAGGTGGCTGTTGATGTCTGTGCCTCCCTGGTAAAGCTGCTGCTCCCACAACCCTGAAGCAGAAGATGATGGATGGATGGATGGATGGATGGATGGATGGATGATGGATGGACGGATGGTGAAGAAGGAGACCATCAAACAGCAGGAGTGGTCAGTTCAGGTGAACTCCTGCCTGTTTGCTTCAGATCAGCTGTTCAAATCTCTGCAAGTTCAAATAAAAGGTGCACCAGGGCTTTCAGCTGAATCTCTCGGGCCACAGTTGTACGGCCAATAACTGATAACTGTCTTTTCTGAATTTTTGACTGTTTTTGTCTCACTTCATCCTAGAACCAAAAAATGTACAACATAATAACAGTTGAGCAGATTCTAGTAATCTTTTCTTAGGATCCATTAAAGATCAAATGCAATTGGAAATTTTTCTCAACTTCCAGTATGAATTTAAACAAACACTATATGCATTTAACATTGTAAAATTTGTTTAGGAAATTTAATGTTCAAGGACACCGCTTAAGAAAAAAATGTTTAATAGGAAAAGTAAGAAGTGAAAAATGTACAAAAATAAAAAATACTGTGTCCAACTAATGATTGTGTATCTGTCTGTCCCTTGTCTCACGGGCTTCATCCAGAAGAAGACACAAGTGTTGTTCCTGCTGTGTCCGCTTCAGTTCTTCATGTTCATTCAGTGATGAAATAAGACTTTTCCTTACTGGACTCTTTTCTCTTTCTCTTGACTAGAAAGAAGAAAAAGGTGGTTAATTCAAGATATACTGTTTTTGAATAAATGCATAAAACAAAGAAAGGTGCAGCTATAATAGATATATTAATAATAATAAACTGATCAAATAAGAAAATGAAAAATAAATTGATTTAAAAATAATGAAAATAATATATTAATAACAGTGGATATATGAATCAGAAAGTATTATACAGATACAGATATTCTTTATTGTCATTCGCACCACATGTGGTACATGTGGTGGATCAAAATTATGTACACAGGGTCCCAGTTACATCCAACAATAAAATATAAAAGAAAAACAGTAATAAGATCTAAGATATGAACTAAGAAAACTGTCAACTAAAAATATGATAAGCTCTAATAGCATAAAAACAATAAACACAATACGCCGAACAGCAGCATGGACATGAGTCTGTGTGAACAGATGAGCACGAATGAACACAGCAACATGAAACAGATCAGCAGCAACATGATTATCCTGGTTAGATATTCATAACGCTGAACAAACTCAAGTTCATGTTGCTGTTTGACGTATTGATTTGATTGTTTACTGCTATTAGTGCTTAGTGTATTATTAGTAGATGTTTTTAGTTGATATTTTTCTTAATTCATATCTTAGATCTTATTACTGTTTTTATTTTACATTTTGTTGTCTGTAACTGGGACCCTGTGTACATAATTTCATTCCAATTCAGTATTTATTCAACATTTTTGTCACAGTTTACACTCTGTTTTTCCTTTTATTTATCACTCTGTTCACTGTTTGATATTCTTCTCTGCTCCTCTGGTATTTTCCTCTGCTGCTTCTGACAGCCTGCTGCATGTCACACCTCTCTCTCTCTCTCTGATTACTGCTGATGGTCTCCACCTGTTTCTGGGTGTTCTCACCTCCTCTAAAAAGAGGTTCCTATGGACTGAGGCAGCTAATGCAGCCTTTAATAAATTAAAGACTCTGTTTTCTACTGCCCCTGTTCTCCATACCCCCACCCCCGAGGTACCATTTATCTTAGAAGTAGACGCGTCTAGTGTGGGTGTGGGGGCAGTTCTCAGCCAACAAAACGAGGAAGGAATTATTCACCCCTGTGCTTTCTTCCCTAGAAGCCTATCACCAGCTGAACGGAACTACGACGTCGGGGAACGTGAACTGCTCGCTGTTAAGCTGGCGCTAGAGGAGTGGAGGCACTGGTTGGAGGGCGCCCAGTTCCAATTCCAGGTTTGGACCGACCATAAAAATCTCGAGTACCTTAAGTCGGCCAAACGCCTCAACCCTCGACAAGCCAGGTGGGCACTTTTCTTTTCTCGTTTCAACTTTGCACTCACCTATAGACCCGGTCACAAGAACACCAAACCTGATGCCCTCTCTCGCATCATGGAGGAGGATTCTTGTTCCTCGCCCCCTCCCACCGGGGAGTTTATCCTCCCGAACTCTGCCCGCCTGGCTGTCACTCAATTGGAACTGGACCTGCGACAGGCCAACCAGTTGCACCCTCCTCCAACCAACTGTCCCCCTGACCGATTATTTGTACCCCCTGATTTTATTCAAGAAGTCCTCAAGTTTTGCCACAGCTCCCGCCTAGTTTGTCACCCTGGTTTTTCTAAGACTGTCTCTTTAGTTCGCGCACAGTTCTGGTGGCCCACGCTAAACCAGGACGTGCGCTCTTTTGTTTTATCCTGCCCTGCCTGTTCCCAAGCAAAATCCTCACGTCGTCCCCCTTCTGGTCTCCTCCGTCCCCTTCCTATCCCGTCACGCCCATGGTCCCACATCAGCCTTGATTTCATCACTGGTCTTCCCTCCTCTGCTGGCAATACCGTCATTCTGACGGTCGTTGACCGGTTCTCCAAAATGGTCCACCTGGTCCCCCTTCCCAAGCTCCCCTCAGCCAAGGTCCTGGCTGGGATCATGTCACGTGAGGTTTTTCGCCTGCACGGTCTGCCAACGGACATCGTTTCTGACAGAGGACCTCAGTTCATCTCTAAATTCTGGAGAGAGTTTTGCGGCCTCCTGGGGGTCTCCATTAGCCTCTCCTCTGGCTTTCATCCCCAGACGGATGGCCAGACGGAGAGGGCGAACCAGGAGGTCGAGGCCAAGCTGAGGATCCTCTGTCAGAAGGATCCCAGCCAGTGGTCCCCCAACCTGTCCTGGGTCGAACACGGCCTCAACACCGTCCCTTCATCTGCTACCGGTCTGTCCCCGTTTTATACTGTTTTTGGTTTTCAGCCCCCTCTTATCACCCTCCAGGAACGTGAAGCCCAAGTACCCTCTGCTCACCAGTCAGCCTTACGCTGCCAACGCATTTGGCGGAGAGCCAGACGAGCCCTCCTGGAGACCTCCGCAGCCTACGTTAAAGGGGCTAACCGGCAGAGGTCTCAACAACCCACTTATCAGGAGAGTCAAAAGGTATGGCTCTCCACCAGAGACCTCCCATTAAAAGTAGACTCACGCAAACTTGCTCCCCGTTTTATTGGCCCTTTCCCCATATCCAAAGTCATCAACCCAGTTTCTGTCCGCCTATCTCTACCCAAGTCCATGAGAATCCACCCATCTTTCCACGTATCCAAGATCAAGCCCTTCTTGCCCTCCCGTTTTCACCCCGCCCCGCCCCACCCGCCCGGATCATCGATGGGGCACCCGCCTACACCGTACGTCGACTCCTCCGTTCCAGGAGATGGGGCCGAGGAGTCCACTATCTGGTCGACTGGGAGGGATACGGCCCAGAGGAACGCTCTTGGGTCCCCTCCCGTCACATCATCGACAAGTCCCTCATCAAAGACTTCCATCGTCTCCACCCGGACCAACCTCGGGGCGCGTCAGGTGCCGCGCCTTAAGGGGGGGATCTGTCACAGTTTACACTCTGTTTTTCCTTTTATTTATCACTCTGTTCACTGTTTGATATTCTTCTCTGCTCCTCTGGTATTTTCCTCTGCTGCTTCTGACAGCCTGCTGCATGTCACACCTCTCTCTCTCTCTCTGATTACTGCTGATGGTCTCCACCTGTTTCTGGGTGTATTTATACTTCCTGCTTTCTTCACTCTTTGCCAGATCAACTGCTTGCTTTTGTCACAGTTATCCAGCGTTTCCATAGTCTCACAGCTCTTTGTATCTTGACCCACGCCTGTTTCCTTGACCACGCTTTTTGCCTGCCTCTTTTGTACCTCAGCCCTTCAGACCTTGTTAATGACCTTTGCACGTTTTTGGATTTCGCCTTCGCCTCTCCCTTTTGGTACTGTCGCCTTTTCGGATCCCGTTAATGAACTCTGCTCGTCCTCGACTATGCCTTTGGATTCTCCTTGGTCCCTGCAGCTCTGTGTCTCTGCTGAGCAGCCCCCGACAACAAGAAAGGTTAGTGTTTTTCCAGACCGTCTGTATTCAGATAACTGTTGTTATTCTGTCAAAACACTAACCTCTCCTCTGTATCGTTTTAGACACAGTTCCAGCTCTGGACCCGAATCATCAGAAGCTGTTTATTCATTCAATAAACATTTTAAAACCATTCTGAGTTTGTGTGTGGGATCCTCTGCCATCAGATCCGTGACAATTTTATTTTTTTACTTTAAAAATAAAATAAAAGCAAGTCCTTATCGGCACAAATAAATTGATGTGGAACATGTTGCATCTGTTCTTACCGAGCACAGAAGCTGCAGCGTTGTGCTGCTTGGTCAGGTGCAACTGGGCTGTGATGGAGACCTGTCAGGTGCAGACTCCGCTGATGGAGCAGGAGCAGAGTCTGGGAGGCTTGGAGGGTTTAATGTGGAGTTTAGAGACGAACTGTCACGCGCTGAAATACGTTCTGGATAAAATACAGTGAGAAACGGGACCGGAGGACAGTTAGCGTTTATGCAAATTAGCTTAGCATCGTAGCACCGACGTTGTCCTATTATGGCGTCAGCCTCTTTTGTTAGTTGAAAATATGTTCAGAACTGATGGGATGAGTAACTTAAAATATGTTTAAAGTTAGGAAACACTCACCATCTTCTATAAATGATTCAAGTAGAGCAGTGGCCGTGTCCAAACCACCCTCCAATCGCTCCATCTAGCTCGCTTTGACTTTTTTCGTCGGCCACCAAGCACAACACCTGCACTTCTGCATTTGACCACGGCTTTGATATTATTGTTTTTGTATAGCTTCAAAATACTAAAAGATACGTTCCTCGTGTTATCGCTAATGGCAAGCGGTAGAGAAAAAATGGCGGATCGGGTTGTTTGGAATGACTCCACAGACTCCTCCCCCTGACCAATCAGTGATCGATAGTGTTTCTGACGTCACGGCTCGGCTCACTTGGACCCCTTGAGAAGCCGGGCCAGAATTTAGGGAGGCGAGCCGGTTCCAGGAACAGTGGAAAGACCTCAAACGCGTGTGAAGCTGGAAATATCCGACCCGCGCCGTGATAGTGGAAAAGGGGCATAAGTCATCATCCAAACTACAATCGACATTGTGGTACAGAGACCAGTCCAATATAGCACACAGCAAACTCCCCAGGCCAGACCCCATCCGATTAGGATTGCTATTTTCATGGTCTAACGGTGTCTATTTTGGGGTCGCAAAGACAGGGTTTGATGCAGCAGGTGTGCTACCACAGGGATGGCCATGGCACCTTCCATCACTGCCGTCACGATCCTTCCAGCTGTGTTCCCACAGTTTGTGATGGGTATAGGCAAGGGGGTGAGTGTGGCCACACACTCGAGGGTCACCACTATGGAGTCTACTAGCAGCCAGGATGAGATTACTGCTATTTGTCGGAATGAGAGCTTGACCCTTCCCAGTAAGTAGGTGACAAATAGGTGTGGCATAATTTCAGCTTTTTTCAGTATTACATGGGTCACGATTATCTTGGCATAGGTCTGGAAGGCCACAGGAAATCGCATTATTCGCCCTCTACCCCATTCGCCCGTGTGGCAGTAGCACATCCATGCAATCATTATTAAAAATATTCTACCGTGCTGCCTTTGAAGTAGGATGGACACCATGGCCAGGAGGTCTGAGTGGGTACAGTGGTACTATCTGGTTCTTCATAGAAGGTACTCACGTCTGTCGGAGTGCTCGTTGTCTGGCAGTCCATGATGATTTGGAGTTTGAGGATTTCTTGAGTTATGCTCTCTGCTGCTCCGGGGCGGATGTGAGCCTGTTTCCTTGGTTTCTCAGTTTTAAGCCGAGCCAGCGCCCGGTTCTGGTGGGAGTGGCTTGTAGTTCTTCCCACATGGGTGGCACATGGCCTTGAGGCCTTCTTGTAGGAGCACACATCCTAATAAGGCAACAGCTATCACACCAACTAAGCTTGCCAAATAAGGCCAGATCTGAAGGAAAAGATCAACCATCCATCCTTCAATGGTTCTTCCGCCTTCTTTGATCACTTCTCCTACTCCATGTACTACCTCCGTAACTTTACGGCCTACTGTGTAACTAACAGTCTCATACCTGGCACAGCTATGTTCTTCCTCTCCTTGGCCACATTTTTTCCAACTTTCCTCTGGGTACTGACACATGAGGTTAGAGTAGATTTTGTTTAGGCCTACCCACTCATAGCCATACAACTCATCACCAAGGCATAGGCGTCATCGTAGTGCATGTTCTTCGGCCAGAGCAATCATAGAATCAGAGACGAAGGGGACAATCACTCCCTGAATACTCTTTCTAGTTTTTAGCTGGAACCTGTTGGATTTGATATCTTTTATATCTTTTTATATCTTTTGACAAGCCTTGACATTTCTCTGATGATGTGAAATGATGCATTTTCTACAAGGTGTGTGCGT
>NC_056512.1:6605330-6615753 GCF_014905685.2 Nematolebias whitei
TATATATATATATATTTATTTATTGCTGCCAGTAAACTGGCGGCAGGTGCCAGTGAAGCCGGATACAGCGTGGCAGCTAACACCGGAAGTGCCAGCATGAGTGCCGCTGCCGCGATTTGAGCCCGCTGTCTCAAAGAATAATGTAATTTAATACGGTGTATTCAACCTCTTGGTCTGGACTCGGGTCTCGGGGGGCAGCAGTCCGATTAGAGAGGTCCATCATCTCTTTCCACAGCCACCTCTTCCAGCTCTTCTGGGAGGACTCCAAGGTGTTCCCAGACCAGACTCTGACATGTGGTCAAACAAAAAGATACCTGGACTTCCTGAGGAACATGGGTTGGTTGAAGCACACAAGTTCAAATTCAAAGCATTTTGTCTTACATCTTGCTCAGACACTTGATGTTATTTGTCTTAACCTGTGAGAACGTCCCTCCAGAACAAACTCCAATCAAATCACTGAATCAGAATCATCATCAGTAATCAGAAGAGGATTTATTAAACAGCAAAAAAGTTGATGTTTTGTTTCTACACGTACACAAAATCAAATACCCCAAAAACCCAAGGTCCATCCTTCTTCCATCAACTGGATCTAATGAAATAAACTTTAATAAGCCAGAATATACAAACCATTTACACTTAAACTGAACAGTGACCATATTAAGAAACAAATGTCAGACAGTTGATCTGCAGCGTGAAAAGCAAAATTAGCTTCCATGAATTCTGGCTATTGTAGAATCAAAAGGAACTTAGTTTAATGTGCTATTTACATCTGTCTTGTAAAAACCGCTTTTGACCCTTTGACATGTTCTGGGAAAACTCCATTTAAAAAAATCTTTAACTTTGCAAACAAGTCTTCCAAAATTAAACACTTTACAAAATAATTTACTTTAACAAGAATTGATTTTACTTTTAGCTGGAAACTGTTAAACAACAACTCACCTTAAAGTTTGATTTTAGAACAGCTCCTCATCAATTTTTAACATTGTGACTTTAAAACTAACATGGTGGTGTCGTTCGATTAAATCTCAAACCCAACTTCTCCAATTAGCCCTTACTGGGATAAAGTTTATATTTTCTAAGAGCAAGAAGTGATTCTCCAAATAAAACCCATATCATAGTAAACCATAAGTGTGTGGCTGAAGGGGGTGGGGCTTGAAGAGAAACTGGGACCAGTCCAAACCTTAGGGGGACCCTCAGGTGACTGCTGGTCTGCTCCTTCTTTACAGGCACTTTTCTCAGGGCTCTACTTTCAGAACTGGCAAAAAAATAAAAAATAAATAAATCATCCTGATGTGAACGAGACCTCGGCCTTGTTCCTATGGCAAAATTTTTTTCTCATCAAAGCAATCTTTTTGTTGCTCTTTCTAACCCCATCAGCAAACACAGCAGCACCTCAACGATTTTGTAGAAAAACTGAAATGTAAAAAACCCAACCCAAAGCACTGTAACTGTGTCAGCCCCTTTATGTCGCACTGCTACGAACACGCCGAACACTCAGGACAGATGATGTGGACCGCAAGAACAAAAACTGAATCCTTTCTGTGGAACTATTGCTTCATTAAACTACAAAACCGTTAAAGAGCAGAACATTGTGTTGACAGGGAGTCATGTCGGTCTGGGAGTGTCGAACTCAGTTACCAAAAGGAGCCAAAATCTAAAAACTTTGTCCGAGCCACGGGACACTTTCAGCTGATATATTGAGTCAGATACTCAATATCTTTTCTTGGATGCAGGTTCATGAACAATAGTCTGATCTGTCTCACTTGATGTTCAGGTTGCTCCTGCCACATCAATCAATAATGACACAATGATCCAGCCTTCTTTCTGGCTTTAAAGTTAGTCAGCTGGTAAGAGAAGTCTACACTAAATGATGTATTTATCAGTTTGTTTAAAGAAAACCTTAGAAGAGATACAATAGTTTACATTTAAATTATCATCTTGGGGGAACAGATTTGTCCCGCAGCTCTCAAGTTTGACATATGTGGACATAATGGACAAAAGGGCTGGGGAAAAATTTTAATGGTCTAGTTTTTTTTGTGGCAGTCTTTTAAAACTATTCCCATGTTTTTAAATGTATATTTTACGTTGATTGTATTTTTCTTATGCATTTGTTATTTTGGATTCAATAAGCCACGTCTTTTTGTCCCAATATATGTTTGGAGCAATAATGCGTATTTTTTTGTCTGTTCCATTACTGTCAAAGTTGTTCATCAGCTTTGTTTGTAGTTTAACCAGTTTGATGTTCGATGATAAAGGATTTCAAAAGGTCACATTTACGCTGTACACAAAAAACAAAAGGGTGGTGTTTCCAGATTTTGCCACTCTGGAGTCCAGGTTAAAAAGAAATACCGTTTAGGGACTTTAAAACAAGTTTCAGACATCACAAACAGCTGTTCCAGTGTGAACAGGGCCTGTGTGGAATCCATAAAATACTTGAATTCCAACACTTGCTCTCGTCAAGGGCGGATAACTTTCGCCTCCTCTCCCTCTCCGCTTTGCTCTGTCCTGTCTGTGAGCCTCTCTTCTACAAATCTTCCTAATCATAATTTATGGATTTGATCAGTTGGTCCCTCAACACAATTGATAAAATTTCTTCAAAGAGAAGACAGGCTTTAAGCAAGTGGATTTGCCCTGTTGGCACGTACGCAGCTGGATATCTCATAGACTTGGAAGACTTGATGATGTGTCTATCTCTGCTGTCATTCGTGGATTTTAAGGACATATATATAATTGGATATATGATAACTGGTTCCTGCTTTTTGGATTCAGCTGGTTCCTGGTTTATCTACATTCAAAGAAGTTGTTTGCAGCAAATTTGGATCCGATCATGCTGCTTGCCTTATGATGGCTTGGTTTGTGCCTCGAGCTCCCAGACTCAAATGCTTTTGGCAAGATGGATCAGATCTCGGGGATTATTCTCAGGCACAGTCCAATGGTGTGGCCATTTAATTTGGACGTTTCAGAACCAAGTGGACCAACACAGACTCAAGGTAGATGTCATTTTTTTGGAAATTCTAAAATTGCGCCGCTCAAGGTGGCTGCATGTTGGAGCAGCTGTTACTTTCATTCTGAGATTTTGCTTTTGGAAACTTTAATTCCTCTTTTTCTGGATGTAAATCTCATATTTTGGATGATTGTTTCCTCTGGTATCGGATGCTGTGCAGCTGGAAAGATTTTTACTGAAACTTTTTTAGTTTGGGACATTTGTTATGATGCGTAACTATGGCAACAAGGCAGTTTTCTACAACCAACAGCAACTGATTAACATCTTAAAAGCTCAAATAATCTCAACTACAGCCCCAAATCTCAAATGATTTGAAAAGAATATTCTGTGGACGCATTCTCATCTACCTGCCAGCAGTGCTCGAGTGCCTGACCACTGAGATCCTGGAACTAGCAGGAAACATGGCTCATGACAGTGGAAGGACAGGATCGTCCCTCAGCACCTACAGTTGATTGTCCGCAGTGACGAGGAGCTCAGCAGACTGCTGGGAGGAGTGGCCATCGCTCTGGGAGGAATTCTGCCCGGCATTCAGGCGGTCCTACAGCACGGGGGAATCGAGAGTCTGGGTGGATGGATCGGACGGCATCTGCAGCCACTTTCTTAGGATCTGCTGTGGGATGGACCTTTACAAGAGATCCTGCCTACAGCCATCAGCATCTATAACAGCTCTTAATGAAATGAGGATGAGTTACTGCAACAAATAATTTCCCTTTGGGATTAATAAAGTATAATTGAATTGAATTGAATTAAAGTTTTGCCTGTCCCCAAAACAATCATGTTTATCTGAATTTGGCTCCCTGACTGGCCTTGACAGGCCATCTCATCTCAACTCGCCTGGACGTTTAGTAAACCTGATGCGCTAAATGTTACTTATCTGTTTAATAAAAGTTTAATGAATGAATAATCAACTTTAAGGGTTATTTAAAGTTCTTCTGTTGGTTTGATGTTCATGTCTGGTTTTTATCAAGTCATACATCTTAAGTTTACCCCCAGAGACCAAAAAAAAAAAAAAAAACTGCTTGGGGCAAACACAAGACGAGCTGTTAACTGCCTTTTTAAACACTGCAAATTTTCCAGCACTTCTGAGTGATTAAAGTGATATTTTTGGACATTTTGAAGAAGGGTTTAGTAGAATAGTTAAGAATTAATATCTTACCTGTTGTAGTTGGCTCGTTAAATGACCTCACTTTGGATGACGAGCTAGTCTGAACTGGAGTGAAGAGCAAAGTGGGTTGCTGCTGACGTCAACAACTTTGTAAAAACCCACTGATTGTTAGAGGAAACGTGTTTCTAAAGTAAATATGTCATGTTTAATATGAGTATCATAAAGGATCCAAACTTAAGTTCCTGAAGTTGGTCTGAAAGATAACTAGCATCAGGACACTCTACCCTGAACACTGATACAATCTGGATTCACTTCAATCCAGAGTCCTGTCATGTGTAAAAACAACAAAACATGTTCACTTCAATGGCTTCCCGTTTCTGCCCGGATCACTTACAAAATGTATCAGCTCACCTTCCAATGCTTGTACGGTAATGCACCATCTTATTTAAAATAACTTCTCACCCCTCATTGTCCTTCATGCACTCTCCGCTCTTCCAACACCCATCTTCTTTTCACTCCCAGGTCTCGATCCCGCACAACAGGAGACCAGACTTTCTCCTGCGCTGCCCCTCGGCTGTGGAACGCCCTGCCTTCATATCTGAGGGCCCCACAAACCGTGACATGTTTTAAAAAGGGTCTTAAAACCTTTCTTTTTACCCAGTTTTATAATTGATTGCACTGTTGTTTTTTATTCACCCATAGTTCTTACTTGAGTATTTTATCTGCATTTTGTGCATTTTAAGTTTTTGATGTGTTCATTCTGAGGCGTTATTCTCCTGGTTGTTCCTCCACTCGGTTGCTTTTATGATTGCTTTAATCCTGATGTTATCTGATGTTCACTCTTTGTAGCACTTTGAGATTCATTGTGAATGCAAAATATATTATAAACAAAAGTTATTATTATTATGACAAAATAGGTTTTGAGAAGTGGAAGAGATAATTACAGATGAGGATTAGGGCCACAGTGCAAAAAAAACAAACATTTAAATTTCTCCTCAATTCTCACTTTAAGCTCAGAATCCTGAGCTTAAAGTGAGAATTTAGGAATACATTAGTCCCTCAATACTTAGCGGTTTGTTTTTTGCCGACTCACTCTATGGCAGTTTTGCGTAAAATTGGACACGACACAATGGCTGATTGATGGATGAGCCACACGATCGGCATGGAAAATTTATTTAAAATAAATTATTTAAAATTATTTAGCAGCAGTGTGCAGCCCACAGCTGAGGGAGATGCTTCCTCCTGCAGCTGATAAGCTGTTCTACATGCAGAGCAGTGGGCGTGCCCAAGAGTGCAGATGGACAGACAAAGATGAGATCATAACATGCTGTGTAGTCTATATATAAATATATATATATATATATATATACACACACACACACACACACACATGTGTGTATATGTATGTATATATATAATAAATATACTGACTTATTATTAAATACTGATAAAATCATCATAATGGGTGATTTCAATATTCATGTGGATGTTGAGAGTGATAGCTTAAGCATAGCCTTTAATAATTTAATAGACTCATTTGGTTTTACCCAAAACGTCCACACATCTACTCATTCTTATCATCACACTCTTGATTTAGTTCTGACCTATGGTATAGAGATTAAGGACTTGGTAATAGTTCTTCAAAATCCTATTCTGTCCGACTATTTTTTTAATAACCTTTGAGTTTACATTAAATGACTACACAGTCACAGAGTAAATTTCATCTCAGCAGGTGCTTATCAGAAAATGCTGTAACCAAATTTAAACCATCTCTTCCATCAATGTTTTCCTCTGTCTTGCAGAGTAATGCATCAGAGAACAGTGACTTAGATCATCTAGTTGATCATCTTACAACTTAAATGCAAACTTCACTTGATAAAATTGCTCCACTGAAAAAGAAAGTAATCAATCAGAGGAAACTGGTTCCTTGGTTCAATTCTGAGTTACGTACTTTAAAGCAGCATCTAGAAACCAGGAGAGAAAATGGCGCTCTACTAATGTTGAAGAATATTGTTGAACTTGGAAAGATAGTCTGCTAACATATAAAAAAGCTCTCCGTAAAGCTAGAACTTTACATTACTCATCTTTAATAGAGGAGAATAAAAATAACCCTAGGTTTCTGTTTAGTACTATTGCTAGACTAATTAAAAGTCCCATTTCTGTTGAACCATGTGTCCCTACAACTATAAGTAGTGATGACTTCATGAGATTCTTTATAAATAAAATTATTTCAATTAGAGATAAAATTCAAACCATCCTTCCTTCTACTATCTCTAGTCCCCTGTCAAATGAGGCAACTTTAAAAATTTAACTAGAGCCTGATTTATGTTTGGACAGTTTTTGTCCTGTTGAGCTCTGAATTGTCAAAAATAATAACCTCATCCAAACCATCCACATGCCTGCTAGATCCCATCCCAACCAGACTGTTTAAAGAGGTATTTCCCCTAATTAATGTCCACATTTTGGATCTACTTAATTTGTCTTTAATGGATGTTTATGTACCACAGCGCTTTAAGGTTGCTGAAATTAAACCTTTACTTAAGAAGTCTGACCTTGATTCAGAAATTCTGGCCAACTACAGACTTATATCTAATCTAACTTTCATCTCAAAAATTCTAGAGAAAATAGTTGCAGGTCAGTTGCTTGAACATCTACAAAGAAATAATCTGTTTGAAGAGTTTCAGTCAGGGTTTAGAGCTCATTATAGCACAGAAACGGCACTAGTAAAAGTAACTGATATTCTCATGGCCTGAGACAATGGACTTGTGTCTATACTGGTCCTGTTAGACCTCAGTGCTGCATTTGATACAGTTGATCACAATATTTTACTACAGAGGCTTGAATATAATATTGGGATTACAGGAACGGCTCTAAAATGGTTTAAATCATATCTATCTGATAGATTCCAGTTTGTAAATGAAAATAATAAATCTTCATACACCAGTTAGTCATGGAGTTCCTCAGGGCTCAGTGTTTAGGCCAATACTCTTTTCTTTATATACGCTTCCATTAGGTAAAGTTATTAAACAGCATGGGATAAATTTCCATTGTTAAGCTGATGACACACAATTATATTTGTCCATTAAACCCAATGAATCCAATCAGCTACTTAGACTACAAGCACGTCTTGAAGACATAAAAACCTGGATGACCCTTAATTTTCTCCTGTTGAATTCAATTGTTGAAGAATATTGTTTAACTTGGAAAGACAGTCTGCTAACATATAAAAAAGCTCTCCGTAAAGCTAGAACTTTATATTACTCATCTTTAATAGAGGAGAATAAAAAAAAACCTAGGTTTCTGTTTAGTACTATTGCGAGACTAATTAAATATATATAATATATAATATTATATATATATATATATATATATAATATTATATATATATATATATATATATATATATATACACACACATATACATATATACACATACATACATACAGGTCCTTCTCAAAAAATTAGCATATTGTGATAAAAGTCATTATTTTCCATAATGTAATGATAAAAATGAAACTTTCATATATTCCAGATTCATTGCACACCAACTGAAATATTTCAGGTCTTTAATTGTTTTAATACTGATGATTATGGCATACAGCTCATGAAAACCCAAAATGCCTGTCCCAAAAAATTAGCATATTTCATCCCACCATTGAAAGACAAGTGTTTTTAATACAAAAAACGCCAACCTTCAAATAATCATGTTCAGTTATGCACTCAATACTTGGTCGGGAATCCTTTTGCATGAATGACTGCTTCAATGCGGCGTGGCATGGAGGCAATCAGCCTGTGGCACTGCTGAGGTGTTATGGAGGCCCAGGATGCTTCGATAGCGGCCTTAAGCTCATCCAGAGTGTTGGGTCTTGCGTCTCTCAACTTTCTCTTCACAATATCCCACAGGTTCTCTATGGGGTTCAGGTCAGGAGAGTTGGCAGGCCAATTGAGCACAGTAATACCATGGTCAGTAAACCATTTACCAGTGGTTTTGGCACTGTGAGCAGGTGCCAGGTCGTGCTGAAAAATGAAATCTTCATCTCCATAAAGCTTTTCAGCAGATGGAAGCATGAAGTGCTCCAAAATCTCCTGATAGCTAGCTGCATTGACCCTGCCCTTGATAAAACACAGTGGACCAACACCAGCAGATGACATGACACCCCAGTGACTGTGGAAACTTGACACTGGACCTCAAGCAATGTGAATTCTGTGTCTCCTCTTTTCCTCCAGACTCTGGGACCTTGATTTCCAAAGGAAATGCAAAATTTACTGTAATCAAAGAACATACCTTTGGACCACTCAGCAGCAGTCCCAGGAGAGATGCTTCTGACGCAGTCTCTTGTTCAAGAGTGGCTTGACCTGGGGAATGCAGCACCTGTAGCCCATTTCTTGCACATGCCTGTGCACGGTGGCTCTGGATGTTTCTGCTCCAGACTCAGTCCACTGCTTCCGCAGGTCCCCCAAGGTCTGGAATCGGCCCTTCTCCACAATCCTCCTCAGGGTCCGGTCACCTCTTCTCGTTGTGCAGCGTTTTCTGCCACACTTTTCCCTTCCCACAGACTTCCCACTGAGGTGCCTTGATACAGAACTCTGGGAACAGAGTTACGTTGTTGATTCAGATGGTTAGGTTAATAGCTTGTTTAGAGAACCTTTTCATGATATGCTAATTTTTTGGGACAGGCATTTTTGGGGTTTCATGAGCTGTGTAGTGGACTAGGCCTGATGTCGAAACCTTGACCTTAGGCACCTTGTGGGACAGAAACTGTCATTTCATTGATTTGAATCCAGAAATACAGGTTCACCCATCCTGAGACTTTCTTTCTTGAAAATTCAAGTGAAAGAACACTCTCTTTTCTATTATCATTACTGTTTTACAAATGTTTGATAATCAAAGTGTTTTAGTTCAAACCATTTTAGATGTTGCAGTGAACTAATCATTTTTAATTAACTGTGAAAACAGTAACAATGATTTTTTAATCCTCATGCAAAGTTAGAATTCATGTTAAGGCCTGTTACAGAGTAATTATGCATTTTCTGATTTTCTGTCTTTGAATGAGCAGTGTACGTTTGCTCCAAGGTCGGAGCCGAAGCAGACAAGTGTTGGAACAACTGTCTTGTTTTTAAATCCTCTCAGACGTAAACAGAGAAGTTGGCACCTGTTTCTCCAAACTCGCCCAAACATTTCTCTCGCCTGTCTGAAAACATTTTCAATCTGTTCCATAACATTCTTGCTGTTTTCTGACTTCTAGTAACCTTTTACGTCACAAAACACACCCCTGTCTGGTCGACATTGACCAATAAGAAAACTCCCAAATGAACCGGAAATAGAGCCCTTTAAAATGTCGGTACTTCCTAGTTCTGTGAGTTGCCGTTGGAGTCGGGCTGGAGAGTTTGCAGCTCCAGTCGTTTGGGAGAACAGAAGTCCAGCCATGATAAGGCTCTTCCGAGATTGGGATTATAACATCTTCCACCTCTGAGTGGAACTCGGACGAACCCCACTCATGTGAGGTCCACTGGCTGAGGTGAACTTGTGTCAGACGGAATATCGTCACTACTTCGGACGAGTCACAGCCATTCTATGGAGACGCTGGACAGGTAGCGTTAACTGGAACTCCGTATCCGCTGATTCATCTTCAGAGAGGTAACGAGTCAAGTTCACTACCGAGCGTACCGAGGAAAGCTGGGTTCGAATGGAGAGTGTCGTTTCTGGTCAACACTCTCCCTCACACACCATCTTTTACTCCCTTTAAACTTCATTTTCCATCTTTAAATTCTTCTATCAAGTAGAAATCATTCCAGATATTTTAGAAATGTCTGTGTAAAGTGCTCATCCACCGCCGTGTGGATAATCAATCACTTGTATAGCTTGCTAAATTAGCCATGTTGTTACTTTTCAATGTGCCAAATTGATGTAAATGTTTGATGTTAAACTTTGATTCTGTAAATAAATGACCACATTCATTTTGATGGGTCAAAGATAAATAACGTCTCACGATACATTTTATTAAATTCAATGCACGTTATATACAGTCCAGAAAAATGAAAGAACTCGTTTAATTTATGAATATATCATGCATATGTTCTTCTACAGCTGTATGCCATAATCATCAGTATTAAAACAATTAAAGACCTGAAATATTTCAGTTGGTGTGCAATGAATCTGAAATATATGAAAGTTTCATTTTTATCATTACAGTATGGAAAATAATGACCTTTATCACAATATGCTAATTTTTTTGAGAAGGACCTCCATATACACACACACACACATTTTATATATATATATATATATATATATATATATATATATACACACA
>NC_056512.1:6615853-6624754 GCF_014905685.2 Nematolebias whitei
TGATTAAACATAAATAACGCTAAATCACAACATTCATATACTTTATACTTAACACAAGTTGAGTATTTATGCTCTCACATTAATAATAGTTCAGACACACGGAAATCGTGTTTTAAAGCTCTATATAGACGAAAGCCAAACTACCAGCTAGAGAGTAAGTGCTCCTGCGTTCCAAAACAAAGCTCGTAAATTAACCCTTATCAGTAGAAGAATGAGCAAGGCCGTCTGCGGCTTTCGGAGTAATCATGGAGATAAGATCTGCTCCTGAGTGGCTGAACATGGTGTCACTCGGACCATCAAGAGGTTTTGACACCCAATCACAAGTCTGTCCGAACCCGAAAGGGCGGGACATGAGAAACCTATAAATCTCGCTCATACTGTAGGAGTAGCACTTGCTGCAGCCCCAAGATGGCCGCTGATTACCCACAGCTGACGGTCGTCTACCTGATGAGCTTCACCACTACATAAGGCTGCAGTCAAGCTCTACTCTTCGCTGGAGCATTGATTCCTCTTTGGGTATTTATGCTTCTAGCCAGTAATGCTAAGATAAAAGAGAACTTACCTTGTTTTTGTGTGCCTACAGCCATACTGTTGTTTGGATCCAGTCCTGCTTCGTTTTTGGTCCTGCGCCTCGTTCCCTGCATTCTTGCCCTCCAGCCACTTGCCTGCCTCTTACTGCCTGTAGGATTGGACCCCTCTGGAAACCCTGGACTCTACACAGAGTAACTCTACAAATCCACCTGTAAGAAAGAAACAAGACTTCACAATCAATTCCTGTACTACCTCCGTGCCTGACCATCCTGACCGTACCTTTGCTTTTCCAGGGGTTCCAGCCAACCAACATGTGTATATATGTAAATAAGTTTCCACTGTAAATAAATTTCACTGTACACTTTTCATTGAATCTTGTGTCATTTTGGTTCTTGTTATCATCTGGGTACCTTGAGTCATAACACATACATAGAGTTTGGTTGAACAAACACGAGGCTGATTGACCAGGCAAGGTTCGCTCTGACTTTGTTCCTCAGACTGCATTCTGATTACATGTAATATCTGCATACTTTAACTTAGTCTCAATTAAATCTTTAATACTAAGGGGAAGTGCTCCTAAAATACTGTGCTCGGTTCATTTGAACACCCCAAACCCTTCAGATGGTGACCCCGACGTGATGACCTTCGAGCACACAAGGAGCGGTGAGATTCGACCCATGAGCGGAGCGGCCATTCGCATCTAGAGGGGAGGCGCCTCACATAAATAAAAGTTAAGCGGGTTACCTAAGTTGGCCAAAAGGCCCAAAAACTCCGCTATTCGGCCGTAAACCAAATTGAAGCCTCTGGATGGGCATGGCGTGTTCTGTCTCCTGAAATAAAGGAGGAATAGCAGCTAATGTTAATATAATAACTAGAGGCATTGAGCACGGAGCTTAAAATGTGCAGAATAATAGTGTAGATGAACATATATCTGTGATATATTATCCATAAATTAAACGGATTCTTTCATTTTTCTGGACTGAGTAATATCGTGCATTGAATTATTAAATGTGACGTGAGACGTTAATTATCTTTGACCCATCAAAATGAATGCGGTCATTTATTAACAGAATCAAAGTTTAACATCAAACATTTACATTAATTTGGCAAATTGATTTCAACAACAACATAGCTTAGTTAGCAAGCTTTACAATTAGAAAACCATACGGCCATGGTTTCTTCACTTCAAGCTTTACAACAGACATTTCTGAAAATATCTGGATTAATTACTGGCAGGATAGAAGAGTTTTAAAGAGGGAAAATGAAGTTTATCTTGAGAGAGATGGGTGAGGGAATTTGTCTGTTATAACCAGAACAACACGCTCCTTTGGACCCAGCTTAACCAACGGTACACTTTGCGGTTGAAGATCGACTCTTTTACCTTTGCAGACGATAGTTCGGCCTCGGTGTAGAGTTCTCTTTCAACGCTTTCCAGCGTCTCCGTAAGGATAGTAGGGAACCGTTCGGAGTCGTGAGATCATCCCAGAACAGACTTCTTCATAGTTCCTCTGAACTTCTCTCGTTCAGCTTAGTTGCCGTTGTTCTCCAGCATTCTGAACTCTGCATTCTCTCTCCGCACTCTACTGGAACTAGGAAGTGTTGAACCTTTTAAAGAGGTCACTTCCGGTTCCTCTGAGAGCTTCCTGATTGGTCGATACGAACCAAACAGGGGTGTGTTTTAGTGATGTAAGAGGTTATTAAAAGTCAGAAAAACAGAAAAATGTTTTGGAACAGACAGAAGATGTTTTTGAGACAGAGAAGAGAAATGTTTAGGCGAGTTGGGAGGAAACAGGTGCCAGCTTCTCTATTTACGTCTGAGAGGATTTAAAAACATGACAGTTCATTCCAACAAACTTGTTTGCGTTTGTCTCCGATGTTTGACCGACTTACACTTGCTCATTTCAGACAGAAGATCAAGAAAATGAATAATTACTCTGTAACAGACATTTAACTAGATATCTACTTTGAATGAGGATTAAAAATCATTAATACTGTTTCACAGTTGATTTAAAATAAGTAGTTCACTTCAACATTTAAAATGGTTTGAACTAAACACACTTTGATTATCAAAACATTTGTAAAATAGTAATGATAATAAAAAAGAGAGTGTTCTTTCAATTGATCAGTGCAGGACACACTTAGAAAGTCTCTGGATGAACTTAATTTTGTGTTTCTGGACTCAAATCAATGAAATGACAGTTCTTGTCCCAGGAAGGCCCTCAAGGTCAGGATTTGACCTGAGGCTTAGTTCACTACAATAACAAGAGAGAAGCGCTAAGACTAAGGTCAAAGAGAAAAGTGAAGAATAAAAGATAAAAAGACTAAGAAGGCCAAAAACAGAAATAAGGGAAGAAGAAAAATCCTAGTAGTATCTCTGCAGTAGCGCGCCTCCTATCGGTCGACGGGCCGGTAGTTAAACGTAGACTGGGTCATGTGAGCTCAGCTGACGTCGGGCTGGGGAATTGAGGGACCCCTTAAACGGAAGGAATTGGCAAATAAAACTAGGTTTAAAACGCGAGTCGGGGACCGTGGAAAATGCGTGAATAAATTAATAAAAGGAGAAACCACGCTATAAAAATAAAAAACTCAAAATTTAAAAATCCGCACACGAGGCGATGAAAAAATAACTCATAATTTAAAAAAACTCCGCACACGAGGCGATGAAAAAATAACTCATAATTTAAAATTCCGCACACGAGGCGATGAAAAAAAAATTTAAACAATTAAAATGCATAAAAAGGAGTGAAGAAAATATATAGAGTGTTGTTTGAAGAACAAGGAAACAGAGGGGAGGCGTGCAGACTCATCTGTCTGTGTGTGTGTGTGTGAGACGAGTGAGGCTCATCTCTGTGTGTGAATAAGCGAGCAAAAGACACCTCGGATGGAGGTTTTTGATCAAGTGTTTTGATCGGTACAACAACAAGCTGACACTATTTTTGGATCGAGGCTTGTGTGTGCTCTGATCAACGCGTGGTCAGCAGCTCATGGAGTGAAAGGATTACAAAATAAAGTTTGAGGGCCGTATGAGAGTGGTATATGCTGAATGAGAGATGGAGCCCCTCGAGCAGAGTAATGTGATATATAAAACCGTGAAAAAACAATCAAATCGGGTAGTAGCGGTAATCAACCGAGTTTATGCAAGAGTCAAAAAAGCTTATCAAGAACTGGCACTCATTTGCCAGAGTGTGCAGGGGTTGAATCAGGAGGAGCACACAGGGAAACAACCTCTACCCTATGTGACTTCTCAGACATGTCCAACGGCGCCCCCCTGCTGGAGTGTACCCAGTAATGCACGTGACATCAGGGACCGTACACATAGGGAATGAGAGCTTGAAAGAAGTGGAAGAGGAGGCAGGTGATGAAGGAGGGATGAGCCAAAGAATGGAAGCAGAACGAAGAAGAGACATCAGCCAGCTGCTGGGTGAACAGGACCAACGACCGAGACATTCTGGACAGAACCAACAACCTCTGAGAGGAGCCTCGTGAGTTTATAGAACAAAGTAGGGATGCTTGGTTGAAAATCACTGGTAGACATGCACAATCCGAACAACAAAAACGTATTTTAGGAAGGCTGTACTTGATGGTTTGCCTAGTGACGTTGTAGATGACCTCGAAAATAAAAAAAACGTTGACTTGCTTGCAGCTGATGCTGAGAGGTGGGAGAGACATGTGGTACATCGTCTTAAGTATGCTAAAAACAGAGAGAGAAGGAAGCAAATGAGTTACAGGACATGAAAAATCAGTTGGTTAAGCTTAAATTGAATGATGCCAGACATAAAATAAAGGAGGAGAAAAAAGTGAAAGAGAAAAAACAAATGGCGGTTCAGGAGGGTGTTGAAACCTCCACACCAGGGGTAGGTGCTGTGCAACAGTGGTCTGAAACATCTGGTCCGCGGGCCAGAGGGGGACATCCAGCCAGGGGAGCTGGACGAGGGAGAAGGGGTGGCGGTGCGGCGCGGAGGGGTTGGGGATGTGGCGTCTCACGCTGGGGATGGCAGGGGGATGCTTGTTTCCTCTGTGGTCAGCAGGGGCACTGGGCGAGAGATTACATGTACCCAGGCCCACCTCCCCACCAGCCAATGTGGGAACAACAGCCGTACCAGCAACCTATGAGAGGCCAAACACAATACCAGCATCAGGCAGAAGTGCCCCCTCAGATGCAAGGAGGGAGGGGCTCGCAAGAGCAATGAGACGACCCACAGAAAATCCTATATGCTTGGGGAGGGGCAGACCCAATGCTAGATGTCGAAGTGAAAACTGACACATTGCCGTTTCTAGTCGACACTGGAGCGACATTTTAACAATCAACCACACACCACCTGGCTGCCAGATGTCACAGCAGTCAGTGGAGGTTGTTGGATTTTCTGGGGTAAAACAGAGACTGCCTGTAACAGTTCCCCTTACCACTAACGTGGGAACACAAACACTGGCCCATCCTTTTGTGATTGCGAAAAATGCACCAACGAATCTCCTTGGGAGAGATCTTCTCATAAAGCTTGGAGCATCCATTCTTTGTGCACCTGATGGACTGATTGTCCAGCTCCCAGATGGAACCACCTTGAACTGTGGCCAGGTCACCATTTCCCACTCTCAATGTGTGATCCAACCCGTCCAAGATGAGTATGCTGACATCTACTGGGGGCTGATTGAACCTGAGATCGCTGGGGGAATGGGTGTTTTCTCTGCGTACCTGGCGTGGGAGCCGTGGTTCCGGACTCTTGAGCCATACACGCCTCTCTCAGACCCCTTACATGTAACCCTCTGTTATGACAGAAAAGGTGACGAGGTTTTTTAGGATCACTTTGTAGAGCAACTACAAGGGAAAATCTGGTCACTTAAAACAGGTAACATTTATGCGGGAAAACAAGGGGTGGCAGCTATTGTAAACTTAACTCTAGACCAAGAAGCTTGGTATATGATGAGCACAGAAGCAGTGCCTCACATATCACTGGGCTTAAATCCAAAATATCAGGCTAAAGATTTGGGTCCAATGGTAAAAATGACTTAAGAAGCCAGAGACTGGGTAAAAACAGCTGTACCACATGTCTGGTTCTCGCCTAGCTGTAAGTGTTATTCAGTGGATTCTGAAGCAAATGATGTAGCTTTATTACAGCACGATGTCCTCCCCATGGAGCATGGACGTGAACAGACTGACCACCCGCTCGCGTGTCAGCTGATGAATAGAATGCCTGAATCGTTATGGTCTGCAGGACCCACGGACGTGGGACTGACAAACTACACTCCCGTATCGTTTCAGGTCCAAAACACATATCCCATTAGGCTAAAACAATATCCACACAAACCCGTCGCTGAAGAGGGAATTTCTGAAACTATAGAGGGGTTAAAACAAAGTGGGGTCTTGGAACCCTCATACTCTGATTGGAACACACCAATTTTACCTGCACAAAAGCCAGGTACAGGCATATTTTGTATGGCACATGATTTGAGAGCCATAAATAAACTACTGGTCACACCCACCATGCCAGTACCGAATCCATATGTGGCCTTAAGTAACCTGACACCAGAAGATGAATGGTTCAGCTGCCTGGACCTCGCGAACGCCTTCTTCTGCCTTCCCCTCGCAGAAGAATGTAGAGACATATTTTCATTCATATATCATGGAGAAAAGTTGCGATATACGAGACTGCCGCAAGGGTTTGCGCTCTCACCGGGGATTTTCAATCAAGTGTTAAAACAAGCTCTATCTAAGTGATATAGAACTGCCACAGGACACGGTGCTTGTCCAGTATGTTGATGATTTGTTAATCGCAATTCATACTGTACAAACTCGTTACAAGCCATCGAAGCCATGTGGCGACAGCTACATGCCGCCGGGTTTAAAGTAAGTAAAAATAAACCATTATATACCGAGACACGGGTTTCCAACTAAAATAAGGTCGGATAATGGAACGCATTTTTAAAAAAAACTCAGATCTTCAGAAGATTGAAAAAGCATTAGGATTGAAGCATGCTTTTGGGACAGTTTACCACCCTCAATCTCAAAGGAAGGTTGAAAGATTAAACAGAAACCTCAAACAAAAAATATCAAAGATCTGTGCACAGACTCATTCCAATTGGCTTGATTCATTGTCCATAGTGCTCATGGCCATTAGAGCATCGATTAATAGGGGTACAGGTTTCACCCCTTATGAATTAACAACAGGAAGGTTTTTCCCTGGGCCTCAGCAAAATCTCGAGTGGCCCTCGGAACAGGTAATGAACGTGTCACACAAGATGTATTACAACACACTCAGAGCTTTGTTGTCCAGCTTTGCTCAACAGATTCCAGATTCTAGTACTCCTCAGGAGGAGGAGCCGGCGAATCTCACTTCAAACTGGGTCCTGCTGAGAGTGGTGAAACGTAAGTGGATGGAACCAAGGTGGACGGGGCCATACGAGATCAAAGACCGTACCTCACACGCAGTACGTCTGAAAGGAAAAGGCTCCACGTGGTTTCATCTCAGCCAATGTGCACCTCCTGAAGAACCCCACCGCTCGCTGAAAGAAGTCGAAGCAGACCTGCTGGAATTGCAGGAGTAAAGATCCCCACGGCATCTGGAGGAGGTGATCTGAACTTCGTGGGAGTTCATTCTTTGCCCCTTGTTGAAAAAGGCAGCAGCAAAATTTGGAGAACGAGTCTCCGCTCTGCCTAAGTCGGTCAGACAGGTGGAACGGGGAAGGAAAGAAGATTCCCAGCCCTGACCGTGAAGAAACGAACACGCGACACACTGATATAGGTTTGAACCACTGCACACACGTCATTTAGAACGTCTGCTCAGACTGATAAAGTTTCTGAGGACTTTACATGAAGACATCTCCGCGGGCCGAATCCCGCTGAGCACCAAAAGGACCCTTGTGGGTAAACAAGGCCTCCCACCACAAGCTCAAGCACAGAAGACCTGCTAGCTAGGAGTGTTTAATATGAGTGTTTATCTTTTCTTTCAGTCATTCTGAGGAAACAACCAGAGCTTTTAAAAGGGTCGGTGGATTCAATTGAGAACTCTAAATATTCAAAATTTTACTCCATTCAATTGAACATCATAATCATTCTAAAATTCTTTGAGGTATTTTAAAGAGAGGTCAATCTTTTGGTATTTCTCAATTTTCAGGGGTCAATTTTGGCTATTTTTAAGTGTTTTATTAGTTGTTTTAGAACTAGGGGTTTAATCGTTTACTCATTTGGTATTTTTACAGGTTTTGAAGTGTTTTAACCATGGGTCTGTTCCAGAACCCCTGGAGGATTACAATAATATTGGGTGTGGTGTCAGTGTTACTCACTTCCATAATTTTTCTGTGTGAATATTACTGTGTAATTCCAGGTCACTCCCGCTGCCAGCATCAACAACTAAGGGTCAAACGCAGCGACCCTAAACTCATGGCCTGGTCTCAAGTGAATGAGGTGGATCATCTGACATTGAATCTGTCTCATAGTTTTCAAATGAACAGCTGGTACCGTTATGCTCAGTTCCTGGCCAGAGGCCATCACAACACTGAATGTTATGTGTGTACCAAAATCCCAGTTTCAGCCTCACATCTGACCTTACGTGTTAAACCCATCAAACGCAAGTTGTCCACATTGTTATAAAACTCGCAGGTACTCCCTGATGAAACCATCTCAGGTAGTGGTGCTGAGTCAATTTGTAGAATGGACCCCAGAGGAACAATTTCCTATTTGTGTCTACCGCCACCTGCAGGATGAGACCTGACACGACCCCCAGGCCAGGGTGACCAATGCCTTGAACCAACTTAATGCGCTACAGAAGGCTAAGAGTGAGGATCCTTCTCCAGGATCCTGGAAGTTTCTGTCTTAGTTCACGAGCGGCTCTTGGAGTCAGATTGTGCTAAAGATCTTGGCCCCCCTGACTGCAATTTTTATTTTTTGTGTTTTGATGATTGGTATTATCCCTTGTGCTAGAATGATCATTCGTAAAATGATTCAGGTTGAGACTAAAACTGCTAATGTCATGACCCTGATGCAGCACTCAGGTGACACCTCCACAGATGATCAGAGCCACCTGGAGTGGGCAGAATCAAAATGTCTGTAAAATCAAATCATACATGGTGCAGTCTCCCATAAATATGGGGAGACCAAAAGAGGGTGTGTTGGATTTGATATCTTTTATATCTTTTATATCTTTTTATATCTTTTGATGATGATGTGAAATGATGCATTTTCTACAAGGTGTGTGCGTGTCTGAATCCAAGGGTTTGAACTATATTTACAGGCCTGCATTAATTCTAAAGTGTTTACTATGTTTCATATATATAATCTCACAAGTGCTAAGGATAATCATACACTAATTACTTCAAGTTATATATAATTTCACAAGTGCTAAGGATAATCATACAAGTTCACATTTGATATAATTC
>NC_056512.1:6624854-6625006 GCF_014905685.2 Nematolebias whitei
GTCTGAATCCAAGGGTTTGAACTATATTTACAGGCCTGCATTAATTCTAAAGTGTTTACTATGTTTTATATATATAATCTCACAAGTGCTAAGGATAATCATACACTAATTACTTCATGTTATATATAATCTCACAAGTGCTAAGGATAATC
>NC_056512.1:6625016-6636326 GCF_014905685.2 Nematolebias whitei
TGATTAAACATAAATAACGCTAAATCACAACATTCATATACTTTATAATTAACACAGGTTGAGTATTTATGCTCTCACATTAATAATAGTTCAGACACACGGAAATCGTGTTTTAAAGCTCTATACAGACGAAAGCCAAACTACCAGCTGGAGAGTAAGTGCTCCTGTGTTCCAAAACAAAGCTCGTAAATTAACCCTTATCAGTAGAAGAATGAGCAAGGCCGTCTGCGGCTTTCGGAGTAATCATGGAGATAAGATCTGCTCCTGAGTAGCTGAACATGGTGTCACTCGGACCATCAAGAGGTTTTGACACCCAATCACAAGTCTGTCCGAACCCGAAAGGGCGGGACATGAGAAACCTATAAATCTCGCTCATACACAGAGTTTGGTTGAACAAACATGAGGCTGATTGACCAGGCAAGGTTCGCTCTGACTTTGTTCCTCAGACTGCATTCTGATTACATGTAATATCTGCATACTTTAACTTTGTCTCAATTAAATCTTTAATACTAAGGGGAAGTGCTCCTGAAATTCTGTGCTCAGGTCATTTGAACACCCCAAACCCTTCAAACCCTAATATGACGGTAGTACAAGTTGCACCTTCGGGTATAGCTCTTCTCCATTTCCCGTCATATTTCTTCCACACTACCTCGGCTGCGTGCGTTGTGAATTCTTCCTTGTAATGACTTTGACAGTAAGTTTCCTATCCGGGTAACTCATGACAGGGCCTGCGGGCTAGGCTGACTATACACACATCTTTTTTCCTATTACACCTCATATTCCATGGTCTTGGGCTGACATACCTGTCCGGCCGATATAAAACATTTGACCATATGTCCTGCTCTTTGGAGTAAACTGTGGCTAAGAAATTATACTTAATCCAATAGTTAGAGAAGTGCTGTAGACAAGGGACTACCCATTCTCTTATTTCCTCCTCCTGAAAACCCCACCAGGTATGAGAATCATCTCTATTATGATACTCATGCCAGGCTTGGAGCAGTATTTTAATTCTTTTTTCTTTCTGTAACATTGTACAGTCGTAGCGCCATGTGAACATAACAGCCACCTTTGTTTCCCACAATTTGCATCTGGGTGACGCTCCACTACTCTCCCACACTGAGTTATTTAGACTAAGAAAAATTTGTTCGGCTACACATTTGTCAAATTTATTAAAATCACTTTTTGGTGCATTAAGTAGCTCATCTGGTTTGGGCAGCCTCTGCACATACACGTCCGGGTAGTATGGTCCCATCAGGCCTGTGTAAGTCCTGGTATACCCCTCCACAAAGTCACCTTCGAAGTGGGCCAAACCAGGGGCCACCCACACCCATGGTAGTGCCATGTTTAACCAATCTTCATGCCAGGCGTTAACGGGTCGAAATATGGCTGCCCAACTCCAGTAATAATATTGCTGATTTGCTACTGGGTTGATTGGTAGATAATTTTGAGATTTGCACTCACCATACCCGTTCCAATGGCATTTGGAGAGCTTCTTTAATTTGTATTCCTTACAATGCTCTGCCCTGCCATCGGGTTCCATCTTTATCTTTGGAGGGGGTGTTCCCGCAAGAGGTCTTTGGTGAAGCTTTCCGTCAGTTGCGTTGGGTTTGAGTACTTTCTTGTGCCTTACTGCGTGAATGGTTTTTATTCTAGTATACCATACCATACCAATTTATTTATAGAGCACTTAAAACAGCAACAAGGCCAACCAAAGTGCTATACAAAAGAAAACAAACATGCACAGTGGACAGGAAAACATAAAATAAAAATACAGATACAAATATCAGCTGAAGCTAACTAAAATGGCCAACAGTGTAGAGTACAGACAGGACCAAAACAAATCACACCGTGTTAAAGGCAAGAGAATAGAAGTGGGTCTTCAAGCGAGACTTAAAGACTGAGAGTGTGGGAGCCTGCCGGACACTCAGTGGCAACTCATTCCACAGTCGTGGAACTGCAACAGAGAAAGCCCTGTCACCTCTGAGCTTACGACGGGTTTCTGGGACTGAGAGAAGCATCTGGTCTGCTGACCTCAGAGAGCGCAGTGGGACATATGGCTGCAGAAGATCAGTGAGATAGGATGGGGCGGAACTGTTCAGTGATTTAAAAACATACATGAGAATTTTGAATTGGATCCGAAGGTGAATGGGTAGCCAGTGCAGGGAGGCCAAAACAGGCGTGATGTGCTCTCTATAGCCTGTACCAGTTAAAAATCGGGCTGCAGCCTTTTGGACCAGTTGTAGACGAGCAATGGAGGACTGACTGATTCCAAACAGAAGTGAATTGTAGTAATCAAGCCTAGATGTTATGAAGGCGTGGATCACTGTCTCAAGGTTATTTTTGGAGAGTATAGGCTTCAGTTTAGACAGCCGTCTCAGCTGAAAAAAACAGGATTTGACCATCATGTTTACGTGACTGTTGAGTTTTAAGGACGGGTCCATTATCACCCCCAGATTAGTGACCTTTTGTTTCTCTAGCGGGGCTAGAGAGAAAAGGTCAATGTCATGGTTCATGAGTGAGCCACTGGGATGGAACAGCATGACTTCAGACTTCTTCTCATTGAAGCTTAAGAAGTTTAAAGCCATCCAGTCCCGGATGTCAGCCAGGCAGTCAAGAAGAGGCTGAATAGAGCGTGTGCCTCTGTGCCTCAGGGGGAAATGAATTTGGCAATCATCGGCGTAGAAATGAAAGGGTATGTCGTGTTTGCGGAAGATAGCACCTAGTGGCAGCAGGTATAAAGAAAAGAGAAGGGGACCGAGGATGGACCCCTTACGGTACCCCCCACTGGAGTGCTGTCGATGCCGAACTAAAATCTTTGATATTGACACAGAAGGTTCTGTCAGAGAGGTAGGACCCAAACCATTTAAGGGCTGACCATGTGATGCCCACCCACTGCTCCAGTCTAGAAATGAGGATCTTGTGGTCGATGGTGTCAAAAGCAGATGTAAGGTCCAATAGGACAAGCAGCACAGAATCACCTGCGTCTGTGGATATGAAAAAGTCATTAAAAACCTTCAGTAGAGCAGTTTCAGTGCTATGGAGAGATTTGAAGCCAGATTGGAATAACTCTAGGATAGCGTGATCCCCCAAAAACTGTTTCAACTGAGACTCCACAATTTTTTCCAGTAGTTTAGAGGTGAATGGGAGTCTGGAGACAGGCCGGAAGTTGGACATGACTGAGGGGTCAAGGTTAGGTTTTTTCAGGAGGGGCTGGACTGCAGCATGTTTAAAAGTTTTTGGCACCACACCTGAGGATAAACTGCTATTCAGAATAGCAAGAATAAAAGGACCCAGGGTAGGAAAAACTTCCTTTAGTAGTCGAGGGGGGACCACATCAAAGGGGGAACCAGATGGCTTCATGCTGCACATTACCTGCTCCAGAGAAGACAGAGAGATGGGCTCAAAGTGGTCAAACACAGCCACACACTGAGATGGGATGGACAGATCATGAGCTGGTGGAGAAATGAGTGCCTGAGTGTTTGCCACTTTTTCTAAAAAGAAATGGAGGAAGTTTTCCCACAGCTCAGTTGAGGCTTCCAGAGGTGAAGGCTCACTGAGGTGTAGAACTGAGTTCAGGGTGGAGAAAAGAACTCGGGGGTTGTGGGAGTTGGAGACAATTAAATCAGAGAAGAATTTACATTTGGCAGCTTTAACAGTTTTCTGATAGTGACGCCAACTCTCCCTTAACATTTGAAAAGAAACCTGCAGCCTGTCCTTCCTCCACCTTCGTTCAGCTCTGCGACACTGCTGCCTAACGGCTCGAGTGACGTCATTCAGCCAAGGCTCTGATTTAAGTTTTGTTTTTCTGGTCTTAAGGGGAGCAACACAGTCCAGAACATTTATACAGGCAGAGTTGAACTGAGAGGTTAGCTCCTCAGTGGTAAGAGACACCGAGAGCTGTTCGATCCTCTCAGAGTTAAAACCTTCATTAAAACGAGCAGCAGTGAAATGGTTAATGGAACGCGTACGTGCAGGAACGCATGTCTTAGCAGTAGGACAAGGGGGGGTGAAGTCAAACTATACAGGCATGTGATCTGAAAAAACATTGTCACCGATTTTCAAATTAGAAACAGAGACATCGCGTGTTAAAATGAGGTCCAGCGTGTGACTGTGTTCTTGGGTGGGACCGTTTACCTGCTGAGTTAAATTAAAAGAGTCCAATAAATCTAGAAAGTCCTTCACTAAGGGCTTCTCCTGACAACACAAATGCAAATTAAAGTCACCAATAAACAAAACGTGAGTGTATCTCTGTGTGATATCAGCCAAAAAGTCAGAGAATTCATTTATGAAGTCCTTGGAACGAGGGGGGCGGTAGACAAGTGCGCACAGAACCGGAGGAGAGTGTCCGAGTTCAAAGACGCTTAGCTCAAAGCTGGTATGGACAACTGTTTACAGGCCAAGTTTGCTTTAAAAACTGTTAATAATCCCCCCCCCCCTCCCGCGCCGACCTGATGGCCGCGGGGCATTGAAACACAGACAGTCCGGGGGTAGTAATTCCACCAAGGCGCTTGACTCACCATCAGAAATCCAAGATTCCGTGACGAACAGAAAATCCAACTCCTCATCTTTAAAAAAGTCATTGAGGACAAACGACTTGTTCGAAACAGACCATGCGTTGATTATGGTATACCAGAATGGTTCTGATATGCCCCAGTGTGGTTTCTTTGGATAGGTGGGGGTAATTTGTCACAATCTAAATGGATGTTGCCCCAGAACTCCCAAATAGGGAGGATTGCCTGACAGCTTTCATCTTTCGGTGGGGCGGTATAGATCACTTCACTATCCCAGTGGCCTTGGTGAGCCAACCCTGGCAGTGATCGGCAGGCCCGATCACATTGCCATTCAGGTGGTTCTTTGTCAGGGTGAATCCAATTACATCTTGTTGTTCTTTTAACTTGTTTTTTCAAAACGGCTACCCAAACTATAACTCCCTCTTGTAGGACTGACAGGTCGGTGATGGTCCATGCTATTCCGGTCAGATTTTCAGCGTCGATAGCTGTCATCCATTCAGGTGTGAGATTCAGCTTTTTCCTTCAGGCTCGATAGCCCGTTCGTCTCACTTGATTCCATGTCAATGTCTGATTTTGAACGGTCTCATTCTAGTTCTATGGCATGAAGATATTCCTTTGTTTGATGTCCCAGCAGGTCATGTTTGCATACTTGGATCTCCTGTGGGAGACCTTCACATGCGTGAGGCTCCATGGTCTAATTCTGGCTTGATACAAAATAACCAACAACATTACAAAGTCTATTAACACTACGAGTCCCCGCATCAGGGTACGTAGACAAGCTGCTTTATCCAAAATCGTAATCCTTAAACAGTCCTTAGGTCAGTCGGGGGGTCGCTTTATCATCATAATCGGAGTTGTCTGAATCTTCGCTGTTTGAATCATCGCTGTTCGGGTTTCTATTTTTCAGGGGGACCATTTTGGAAAAGGGCCTGTGTTGCTCCTAGCTCTTGCTCTTCTCTCAGAGCGTCTGTTGACTGTGGTCACTCGTCCTTGAAGGAGTTTCAGATATAGTGGAGAGGGGTGTGGCAATCCAGGTTGCAAACCTTTCCACACCCATTTCCACTGCATCACCAACCAATTTTTGGGTTCAGGTTGGGGTTCACATCTGTTCCATAATGGCTTGAAAGTAGCTTCCCATTCTTTTCGTTTTTCTGGTCCGAGTTGGTTGATTAGTGAATAATACTCCATTTCTTTTTGGCCCTCTTCTGCTATTACCTCTATTTGAGTTATTAGTGGCTGGCCCTTGAACAACACCCTTACTCTGTATCCTAATCTTGCCCTCGAGCTCACCAAACAATTGTAAGGGGTCATCCCTTGATCCCCTACTATTCTAAGGGGCAGGTGCTGATTTTCTAACACATACCCCTCTGGTTTACATACCTTTTTTTGGATGGCTCTCACAACGGTTGGGCTTGATCCACTTGTGCGTTGCGAAAATGCGTTCCATTATCAGTTCTCAGTTCTTTTGGAATGCCTAATGACCCACAGACTTGCTCTAACATGCTAACAACACTGTTGCCATTAGCTTTTCTTGCTGGTTTTACTACCACATACCCTGACATTGAGTCTGCTAGCACTAGAAGGTATTTTTCTCCCTTCTTGCCTGTGACTCCCATAGGCCCAGCTACATCCATGCATACTGAGCCCCATGGTATGGTGCTTTTGATAGTTTGCCCATCCACTCGGTGCCCTCGCCTTCCTGCGCTGTATTGACCACATACTTCGCAGTCCTGCAGCACCTTGCGGATTTGTTTTAAAGGGACCCAGAGCTCCTGACTCTCCAACTCCTTATGTGTAGGTTGCATGCCCGCATGACCTAGGCCTTCATGCACGCCCCGCACAACCTCTAACACGTACCCTTCTGGGACCCTCCGACCATGGGAGGTCCTGTCCCACTTCTCGATCCCGACAAAAACTATTTTTCTCTGCTGGACGTAACGATCGACTTCTTTGTTGCCCTGCCAGTATTTTCCTTCTCTAGTGTGGGACTTTTGGTGCTCCACCTCTAACTGCAGATTTAGCCTGAGTTCAGCTATTTTCTTCCACAAGCCCTGGTGAGCCACCACTTTTCCCTTGGCACTTTCAAATCCATTTTCTTCCCATATGGATAAGTCCTCATTTAAAGCTTGTGCACAGTAATAACTGTCAGTCACTACCTTTGCTCTTTTCACTTTTTCATTTTTCAGTTCTAGCAGTCCTTCAAGTACTGCCGTAACTTCTCCTATTTGCGCAGACCTGGCACTCTCCCCCTTCCTACGGCAGCATTCGTTCCCCTTATATTTTAGGATAAATCCCCAATGTGCCACCTGATCAGATCCCTTCTTGGATCCATCCGTGTAGAGTCCAGTCATGCATTTTTTGTTTTTCAGGTGTGTCTTTCGTCATTTTTCTGCTTGCCGGCTGTGCCGGTCCTATCTCTAGATCCGGGTCTAACAAAATGTCTTCCCGTCTACCCCATCTTGTGTTGGTAGTTTTGGTACTCTCAATTGTTCCCTTTCTGAGATATTTGTGCACTTGGCTCTGTGTTATTACTTTAATAGGCTGTCCTTGAGCCAAATCTTTCAGTGTTCCTTAGTATTTAGCAAGTACTGCTAACTCTTTTTCTTCCTGAGGAAACTTTTTCTCAACTGAGGTTAACGTGTAACTCCAGAGAGTAACTAAACCTCCATTTTCATTTTTAGCTGTTATCATGGCATCGTCTCCCTCACAGCTAACTTCAGCTACGAGTTTTGTCATAAGGCTTCTTGGTTCTAAGCGTACTGCTTCCTGTATTTTTGTTCTGAGTTCTTCCAAGTCATTTTGGTTTTCAGCGGTCCAAATCCAAGCTTTTTTGCGTTTTGTTCGTTTTCTCCTTCTCTTTTCTTCAGGCAAGCATACAAGGGTTTGGCATATTTTTGATAGTTAGGGACATGATCTCTTACATAGTTGCACAGGCCTAAGATCTTTTGCAGTTTGTTTCGGACTCGGGGGGCTGAATCTGTTCGAGTCTCTCTCTGTAGCCTTCTGAGAGTCCCAGATCGGCTGTTACTTGAAACCCTACCAAACTGAAATTTCTTCAGATTCAATTTCAGCCCTGCTTCTGTGACTCTCTGCACCACCTTTGCTAGTTTTTCTAGATGTTCTTCTTCTGTGTCATCTGCGATAAACACATCATTGATGTAAACTGTTGCACCTAAGTCTTTAAGCACATCCATTACGGCTGATTGAAACACATTTGGAGAGTTTTTGTATCCCTGTGGTAGTCGCTGCCAGACGTAGCTTCTCCCTTGATGGGTAAAAGCTGTTTCCCCTTGTGATTGTTTAGCTAGTCTGAGTGAGAAGAATCCGTTTGCTAAATCAATGCAGGATTTGTACTTTTTCACCTGCAGGGTTTTCAGAGTACCTTGTGGGTTGATTAGGCTAGCTTGGTTGGCTACTGTTCGTCTAAGTGCCTTGAAATTGATTACTGGTCGCCATCCTCCTCCAACAGACTCGGGTTTCTTTACTGCCTGGATGGGGCTGTTAGTAATGGGATTAGCTTCTGCTCTAATGATCCCTAAAGCACTTAATTCCCTCACAATTTTGTTCATTTCTTCAACCGCCCCTGGATTTAGGGGGTACTGTCGCATAGGTGGATGCTCTCCTCCTTCGATCACGTGTACAAATTTTTGACCCAAATCCCCACAGTCATTTTTAAACTTGGCCGCTGAAGCCGACTCGATGATTTGTTTTAACTTCTCTTTCCCAGCCGGGGAGAAGTCGCTCTCATTTAATTTTTGCTCTGTTACTTCGGGAATATTTATAGGTTTATACCACTCTCCTGTTTCAATTTTTCCATGAGTTGGCCCCATTTTTACTAACCTGGATTTGAGCTTATCCAGTCGTCTATTCAGGGCTCTTCTGTCCCTTTTTGGCTTTCCTAATTCTTTTAAGTCAGTTATTGTCATGAGGTTGTAGGGTCTTTTTATCCATATAATTCCTTGCCATAACCCAAAAGGCATTTTCTCCACGGTTCCATTAGCCAATTGAACCGTGAGGTGTCCTATTGTTTTTAGGTTTCTGCGGGTCATCGACACCTCTGCCCCAGAGTCTGTCAGGTAAGGTTTTCCACCTAGTTTAGTGTAGATTTCATCCCCATCCCAATAGGACTTCTCCAGGGTGACCCGCCATTATTTAGCTGACCCTCCATTCCCTTTCGCGCGGGATTCTTGGAGGACCTTCTTTTCTTCTGGGGTAAGCTTTGCATATTCCTCTGGAGGTATATATTTACCCCACCTCTGGGGTGTTTGGTTTGTAACCGGGGCCTGAAATTTCCTTGGTGGTTGGTTTCTATATTGTGTTTCTGGCGGCCTTGGGGTTTGCTCTCTGTATTGTGGCTGCTGAGGGGTTTTCTGTGCTGTTTTCAGTTGTTTTGGGCTTTGCCTCATCTCACTTTTCTTTTTCTCTTCCCAGAACTGCTGTTCTAGATCGTAAGACTTCACTGTCTGATCTGCTTGGGTAACAGCGGTTTCATGGGGCATTCTGGGAAAGGTGAGTTCTCCCCTTCTTCCTTTGGTTACTATCCTTAAGGCTTCAACATATCTTTTGGGGGGAATCACTTGCTTAAGTTGATACCAGACTGGTGTGAGGCGTTGCCCTTGATCCATACGCACTTTTGCCCGTTGAATCTGAGAGTCCTCGTCGTCCATATCCTCCAGGACCAATTTTTCATATTGGCTTTGAGCCGACTCCCCTTTACTTACTGGGTTTGTAGTGACAATACCCAGCCACAGCTTTTTTGCTGCACACTGTTTTGCCTTCCCGAGTGAGGTAGGCACAGGACACGTGCCACGCCCTCACCGCAGCCTCTCCTTTAACGGGTCTCAAAACTAATCCTATGGTTCAAGTATTACCAGCAGCCGTTTCCTAGGACAGTTTTAGTTTTAAGGCTGTGTTGAGATGGTTCACCCAGACTGTTAACTACCTCCGATCCTTGCACCACACCCAAAGTTTCACCTCGTGCCTCGCCCGACCTAGTAGCCGGAGTGGGGACGTTTAGCAGACGAGAGAGCGCAGGTTAACGGTAGCTCATCTCCTGATTTAGCGTTGGAATTGTTAATCGATCTGGCGATATTTAGAGCCTAGGCAAAGACTCATGGATGTTGTTTTATAATCAAAAGCTAATAAAACCATTTAAAACCTCACATGCTTCTGTTGTTTCATTGAACCAAGTTTTCCACTTCCAAGAACAAAAGGTGTGTTTGAAATAAGAATCCAGATTTTTACGTTTTGCTTTGCTTTAATCAATAACTTTTGCAGGGGAACAGTGGTATAGCACAATAATGATTACACTGGATTACACAGAGATTACATGATGAATAATTCTCACTCCTTAGTTCCTTTTTTAGTTGTTGACCTTCCCTGGGCGAGGTAGATCTCAGTCCCTGTGGATGGGCTTGAAACAGGCGCGTGGATCCCTCTCTGCCCGGCCTTGGACTTCCTTCAGTCCAGCCGGCCACGCCCGGTTTCCCTCAGGAACACAAATATCCACACAGTTTACCTACTCTCTCTACCTGCCCCAACAGATTATTCCTCACTACAAAGAAGACCCTTCTACAACTCTGAGCAACCAGGTTTTTAATATAATTGATTTTTCTGCTTGTCAATTCATACACCACTGCTAAAATTTGGGATAAGGTTTCATTAAGGATTAATTTTGAGGAGCGTCCCCTTACCATGTTTTCTGAATTAGTAAGAGGCAGATTTCCCCATCACTCGTATTCGGATGTGGGCCACTCCTGGTCCTCGATCTGGTTGAATTTGAAGAAAAAAGGGTTTAGGTTTTAATCCGGGCTGATGGGTTGTAGAAATAGTTCCAAAAAAGAAACTTATTCCATCGGATTTCACCCTAGTTCTCCTCCAGCAAAGACCGTCCAAAATTGCCTATTAATCCACAATTCGTCCAGAGGTTCTTCGGATCTTGTCCTGAGCTCCCTCGCTTCGTGAAGTAGGTCGCCAAACAGCAGAGTTTTCAATGAATCTGTGGTTTATATAGCTTGGGCTTTTGACTGACATCTCCAGACCAGTCACCCCATCAGGCTTAACCCATCCCTTTTGGGCTGGACCTTGGTCCGATTTTACAGGCTTCTTATGAGATTTTGCCAGTCATTCCTAATGCATATTAAAATCTGGGTGTATTTTGTTCAATAATGCACAGTCATTCTGTGCTGTCCCATGCTGATTGGCTCAGAGCTGTATTCTGGGAATTTCCCCTTGTGTAACACCCTTGCTCATGACATCTTTCCAGAACATACACGAAGCTACAGGTTTTCTCTTTCAACATTCATCATGAATAAGATTAAAAAAAGATTACATTGTAAAATCATAAAGATTACATTTTAAAATCCCAAAGTTTATAATATCACTTGATTTATTAATTGTCTACTGTATTTTTATAAACACATATTTCTCATTCATCTGAAACTGGTACTTTTATTGAAAAGAAAACCATTTCTGCTCCTGCTTTCTTCCTTTCTGCACGTGTGCCTTTCAAATGGGCCTGTGTGTGTGCGCGTCTTAGTGAGCCTGTGTGTATGTCTGTGTGAGCTTTCGTGTCATATACATTCATGTTTATTGAGTGTATAAGTGTACGTGTTGAGCAACACATGGCTTTGTTTATCCAAGGGTTCGAGGCCTACAAACCAGGCATGAAACTTAGCAGAATAACACAAAATAACATGTCTTGACTTGCCCGTTTCCTATAAGATCAGGCTGAGCTCCGTACATTTTTGACAATATATATATATGTATGTATGTGTATATATATATATATATATATATA
>NC_056512.1:6641326-6646326 GCF_014905685.2 Nematolebias whitei
TGGGTCAAAGAAAATTAACGTCTCATGTCACTGATTAGACCATCTCCCACACAGTATTTCTGTCACACATTTGGCTATAAATTAGGCTCTCAGTCTTCTCAGTACGCTGAGATAGCAGGAATCCTAATAGGCCTACGGATGGCAGTGGAACGCTCCATCCAGACGCTAGTCATCTGCACTGACTCTAACTATGCTCGACTTAGTTTCTTGTGTCATCTCGCTCTGTGGAAACAGAACGGTTTTCTCACAAGCAACAAAAAGGTGGTCAAACACAAAGAGCTTTTCATGACATGTGATCACTTAGTGACATCACATGATCTACAGATCTTCTGGAAGAAAGTTCCAGGACATTCCAGAGTCCCAGGCGATGAGAAGCACTACAATGACCTTGCAGACTCCCTAGCCAAGGGAGGAGCCGTCGACGGGCCCATGTGGTCCTTTGACCCCTCCTGTCTACTCAACACTCAGTCAACACAACCTACAGCTGAGGTAATGACAGTCACACATGCACAAGCTGCAGCTAAACCTGCTGATAACACAGTTTCTGTACGCCCAATACTGACTGACCCAGACATCATCCAACTTCAGAAGTTGGATCCTGCAATTAACTCGATGATACTGTATCTGACTGACCCAGACAAATACACTCCATCGAAAGGCGAACTGGATTCCAATCCAGACCTTAAAGTCCTCTTTCAGCTGCGCAAACAGTTAAAACTACTTAGATGTAGATGAACAGATGCGGCGAAATATTCATCAATTAAAACGGATTCCTCATTTTTCTGGACTGAATAAAACGTGCATTGAATTTAATGAAATGCAAACGTGAGACGTCATTTATCTTTGACCCATCAAAATGAATGCGGTCATTTATTTACAGAATCAAAGTTTAACATCAAACATTTACATTAATTTGGCAAAATATGAAAATAACAACATAATCAATCAATCAGGAAAACCATACGGCCATGATTTTTCGTTGCTTCACCACAGACATTTATGAAAACTGTATAATTATGATCAATTATCCACACGGCGGTGGATGAGCACTTTACACAGACATTTCTAAAATATCTGGAAGGATTTCTACTTTAGAGAAGAATTTAAAGATGGAAAGATGGAGTTTAAAGGGAGTAAAAGATGGTATGTGAGGGGAAGTGTTCACCAGAACCGACACTCTCCATCAGAACCCAGCCTTCCTCGGTACGCTTCGGTAGGAAACTTGACTCATTACCTTTCTGAAGATTAATCAGCAGATATGGAGGTCCAGTTAACGCTACCTGTCCAGCGTCTCCATAGGATGGCTGTAACTCGTCCGAAGTAGTGACGAGATTCCGTCCGACACCAGCTCACATCAGCAATAGCAATAATCCAACTCGGAGGAGCCTTATCATGCTGGACTTCTGTTCTCCCAAACAACTTCTCAGCGCAGAACCGAACTGCTCAGAAGCTTCACCGAACTGAACTTCTCCGCGCAGAACTGAACTGAGAGAACTAGGAAGTACCGGCATTTTAAAGAGCTCTATTTCCGGTATATTTGAGCGTCCCTTATTGGGTAATATCAACCAGACAGGGGTGTGTTTTGTGATGTCAGAGGTTACTAGGAGTCAGAAAAAAGCAAGAATTGTTATGGAACAGGTTAGACTGTTCTCAGAGACAGAGAGAGTTTTGTTTTGGCGAGTTTTAGAAACAGGTGCCAGCTCTACGTCTGAGAGGATGTAAACAAGACAGTTGTTCCAACACATGTCTGCTTCGACTCCTGACCTTGAAAAACGCACACTTGCTCATTCAAAGACAAAAATCAGAAAATGCATAAAAATCTGTAACAGACCTTAACATGAATTCTAACTCTGCATAAGCGTTAAAAATCATTATTACTGTTCTACAGTTAATAAAATTGATTAGTTCACTGCAACATCTAAAATGGTTTGAACTAAGACACATTGATTATCAACATTTGTAAAATAGTAATGATAATAAAAAGAGAGTGTTCTTCCACTTGATTTTCAAGAAAGAGAGTCTCAGGATGGGTGAACCTGTATTTCTGGATTCAAATCAATGGAATGACAGTTCCTGTCCCACAAGGTTCTTAAGGTCAAGGGTTTTGACCTTAGGCTTAGTCTTGACATCAGGTTAAGTTCACTACAGGGCATCCTAACTTTTGCTCATGGACGGACGTCCTCACCCGTGTTCGTGGTCCCCCATGACCACAGGGGGGTGATGTTAGTTCATGCACATGACCTTCTGTCCGCAGAACACAAGGGTGACAATGCCATGCTGAAAGCATTAAAACAGATTGCTTATTGGCCTGGAATGAAAAAGGATGTCAAAGACTACATAAAAGGGTGCCTGGTCTGTGGCCAGTTTCAGCCATCCAGACCACTCCACAGGGCACCACTGCATAGTAGAGGCATTGCATTTCCATGGTCGGACCTCCAGATTGACTGGGTTGGACCACTCACTAAGAGCTCTAGAGGAAATAAATATTTTCTCATGGTAACCTGCGCGTTTACCAAAGGGGTAGAATGTCTACCAGCCCCTAATGACACAGCACAAACTACTGCTATGTTATTAATGAATCATGTATTCTCAAGGTTTGGACTTCCCCTCAGGGTGAACTCAGACCAAGGTACACACTTCACAGGTGAGGTAATGAAAGAACTGTGGAAGACGCTAGGCATCAAAGCCAACTTCCATATTGGCTACCATCCACAGGCTTCAGGCCAGGTTGAGAGAGCAAACAGGACTGTGGTGAGTATTTTGAAAAAATACGTAGCCACAAACCACAAGGACTGGGACGTGAAACTCCCTCTGGTCCTCATGGCCATAAGGGCCACTCCACACACGTCGACTGGCATCTCTCCTTTCGAGATGATGACAGGTCGACAAATGACTCTCCCTCTACACCTGTTGTACCAACCAGGCGATGCTGCCATGGCAACAGCCTACACTACAAAACAATACATGAAAGACTTAGAAAGACACCTTAAAAACACTTTTGCTTTCGCCCAGAAAAACCTGGAAAATCAGCTGAAGGACGCAAAGCGTACTACGACCAAAAGGCCTCTCACGAGGAACTCCAAGTGGGAAACAGGGTCTAGTACTACACGTTTGCCCCCACAACTGTGAAAAGAGAGTCCGGGGTCGGAACTCTCGCCTGTAAACTGATGCCCAGATGGACTGGACCCCATCTGATAACAGACAAACTGTCTCCAGTTGTCTATCAGATAAAAATCAGTAAAGGCCAAAAAGAGCCAATTGTTAAATGGGTACATCGAAACCAGGTTAAACCACACAAGGTCTGCAAAGAAACAACTCCTACGGGACAGCGTGATTGAATCTGACAACCAGGGTGAGGAGGAGCAGTGAAACGATGTTCCTAGTTGCTTAGTCACTGTTTTTGTCGATGTTGAGACATCGTTTAATTGGTTTTTGGTATTGTTTCTGAACACCCCAAGCAAGAATGAATTTTGTATGTATTTTAGTTAGAGACTGTAAAGGACTTTAACTATGCCAACATGCAGTTCACTCATTAAAACCTGATCGTTGAAGAGTCAATGTAGTCAATGCTACCTTAAGTACCATAACTTACATTGGTCTCACCATCTTCAAGCCGAACCTACTCGAACAATTCTATTCGGGGGGATAGCTAATTCTTTTTAATGAGTCTCGCCATAGACTCCAAAAACATTTATGGGGAAACCAAACACCCAATCTCAAGTCGTTCGTCTAAAAGGCAACAGACAAGTAAACCAACTATAGGGCCATGTAAGTCTAACATAGACAAAGTTAGCGATGGTGGTATAGTTGGAACACCCTTCTATAGGTATAAATCCCTATATGAAAATTTTTCAGCATGTTCCACCCCTTAACTGGTAGCTGTAGCTGTTCCCAATCATAATAGCTTACACACCAGGTGCATATAGGTTAAGGCCTTATGTAAAATCCCCTACATAAGCCCACCTTAAACCACTTAATTGCATGACACATAGAACCAGAACGGCACCGACTGGACGTCACCCAGCGACGACCTTCGCTGGAGGGGACCTGCAATCCTGACGTTGGTCTCCAATCTTCATCCAGTGGTCGCCTCTGCGGTTCAATCAAGGGAACTCCTCTGTATGCTGATGAATCAACACCTCCATTCGTTGTGGATTTATCGTTGTGGATTATATGACTTTTTCCAATGGATTACAGACTTTGTTTCCAAGGGGTTAAAGCATTGCTACAATGGAATTACCAACAACATTATGGGATTACCTTCTTTGACTTTTGTTTTCCTCTTGCTGGATTACATCAAGCTCAAGGACATTCGGAGGCGTAAGTTCATGTTAGAATTCATCCCCATGGACAGGTGATGATTTCCAAAGGGGGGACTGTAGTGAACTAAGCCTCCGGTCAAAACCTGACCCTGAAGACCTTCATGGGACAGGAACTGTTATTTCATTGATTTGAATCCAGAAATACAAATTAGCTCATCCAGAGACTTTCTAATTGTATCCTGAACTAATCAATTGAAAGAACACTCTCTTTTTATATTATCATTACTATTTTTACAAATGTCTTGATAATCAAAAGTGTGTTTAGTTCAAACCATTTTAAATGTTGAAGTGAACTACTCATTTTAAATCAACTGTGAAACATTATTAATGATTTTTTAATCCTCATTCAAAGTAGAAATCAAGTTAATGTCTGTTACAAAGTAATTATGCATTTTGATCTTCTGTCTGAAATGAGAAGTAGTGATGTCGGTCGAAAGTCAGAAAGAAGTTATTAGAACGAAGTGGATTGTTTTTAAACCTAGCAGACGGTAAATAAGAAGCTACTGGCATCTGCTTCCTCCCACTTCGCCATAACATGTCTTCTGTCTGTACGGGACGTTTCTAAAACATTTCTTTGTCTGTTCCTAAACATCTTCGCTGTTTTTCTGACTTGAAGTAACCTCTGACGTCACTAAAACCACACCCCTGTTGGTTCTTTCAACCAATCAGGACTTCCCA
>NC_056512.1:6648826-6668648 GCF_014905685.2 Nematolebias whitei
GATGGTGAAAGCCCACCCAGGAGGGTGGAGGCAAGAATTGGCATGATCTCATATGTCCCAATGAGAGGAGTGATTGGTTGAGGCGTATGGTGAGACATTTGAACCTCCTCGAGGGAGGGGAAAAAAGGGCTCATAAAAGTCCCTTGATCAGACAGAACAGGGTTCAAGCAAGCCAGAGGAAGAGAGGAGCAGAAAGGACCACAGCACACAGTTCGGAGGGTGGGGTCTCCCGAAGGAGTTGGATTTTGCCGGTCTAAGACAAGTCTTAGATTTATCTCTGGTCTCTCTGAGACGAGATTGGACCCAGTTCTTCACTTGATAAGACGAGACCGGGATTATTCCATCCTCCTATCTGCTTGGCCTGGGTATGTCCAAAGCCCCAATCCTTCCAATTTGGGATGGCTGCTTTGTTTAGGGGAGGCCTGTATCCCCCTCCTGGGGAACAGGAGATTTGCCTTTTACCTGTGTGGAAAAATCTATAAGGATTATCCTAAAAACCAGGGTAAGAGGACTTCCCGGTCCGACTGCTCCAACCTAACTAATCTGTCAGATCAGGGCAAGTACATAAGAAAAATTAGAGAGAACCAAACTGGGTTCAGTGGGTTAATGCTCAGAGTTGCATCCAAGAGTTGAGGTATTTTGAGAAAAAAAAACAACTGTCATCTTGAGTTGTGAACAGAGGTGGCTTATACTAGTTTCTAAGGGATCTTGGAGACAAATTGATTTATTGTCCGCCTAGTTATAAAATGTTTTTCTCTGTTATCATGTATAAGTACCTGTAGTAAAATTATGCTTGTCACTGTTTTCCCCTGTAAAATTATTAATTAAAGCTAAGCAAAATGCATAAACCTCGACTATTATTTCACCCTTATTGAACAGAATACTTGGTGAGGCTTGGTTCCACATTAACATCTAGCATAAGGAGGTTTTTAACGGTTTCCTGGCAAAAATGTGTAAAAACCCCTGAGTCCTGTCCCTGGACTCTAAAGATTACCAGAACGGATAACAATTGCAATGCTAAATTAAGAGGTGGGCGACCGTGAACGCGTGTTTCTCTGTGCCGATCGGCCTGACCCTGCTGCTTGGACGGGACGAGGGACGGAGTGAGATTTGGGTGTGACTCGCAGAAAAGAAGGTCATTAATATTCTGGATGAGTCACCTCGTCACAGCCTTCATGAGACTGTCTTAGGGAGCTGCAGGTAATACCATGGCATTAAGGTTAGTTTCTAGACCCCTTGGAGGAGAGGCTGCGAGCGAGGCCTTGTCACTTCGCCAGTGGCTACCTCGCTACGGGTAAGCGATACATGGCGTCCCTGGGTGGGCATTCAATTTTTAAACAATAGGAACCCCACTGGAAAAAAGGCACTACAGAGAGCGGATAGGCGTCAACAAAACAACCCCTAGAGACAAGGAGTTGTTAGTGGCTGGGAGATCCCCCAGTCAGTATCCCTATCAAATCACTAGGGGCTAGTGAGGCGGGATAAAAGGCTTGCGAGGGTTACTGACCATAACCCAGTGTCGTAAGCAAGCAGCTGGTCTGTCCTCGTCCAAACGTTAGGATATAAAGTCTAGAGGCTTTGAGGACCGACAACCTTGACCCGACAAGAAAAGACAAAACGATGGACTCAGAAGAGGCATCAACGAGTGCCGAATTGGGAGGGTCCAACCCGGCACAGACGGAGCTAACAGAACCAAAGTCAGTGGAGGAAGAAGCAGAATTAGTCAATCAGAAGACACAGCTAAAAACAGCAGGAGTTACAAGAATGGATGTCCTCCAGAATGGGAAAGGGTACAAAACCTGGCATCCATTAATTCAACAAAAACTAAAAGAAAGTTGCAACACGGTGGACGAGGACACCTTAGTACGCCACTTAACAAAGTACATGGAGAACACCGGAGTGTTTTACTGCGCAAAGGCCCAGCGAGGTGATCAGATGATAGTGCTAAAGGATCCAGGAGATGTAAAAACAACAAAAAAAGTTAAAATATGGTTACAATGGTGGGTAAAACAAATTGAAATGTCAGGTGATATGGTCATAGTGTCAGTGATTAGTCCCTCACCAGAATATGACCCCATAGTAAAAATGATATCCAAAGAGATCGGGTTGGAATATGTTACAGTGGCCCTCCAAAGTGAAGGCAGCTCCAAAATACCAGGAATATGCAGATGAATTAGTGAAAATGGGAGATTATAAAAGCAAAGGGAAATCAAGAATGGAGCTGGGAAGCGAAAATGGATCCGTAGTGCACACACCTGGGAATTTGGAAGAAGACTCAGCTGAGGAAGGAGAGACTCAAGAAGACGGAAAGCTAAAATATCCCCCCGTCACCCGAGTAGCGGCCTCATTCGTGAACTTCACCCCAAACCCGAACAAGTACAGGGACCCCTCTCACTACGACCCAAGCCTAGACTCGAGCGGCGAACAAAGAGCAAAGCGACAAGGAGAAGTTGGCCAACTGAAAGTAGAAGTCGGGCTCGGAGGAAGTGATAATAAGCGGGATTCCAAAGATGAGACAAAAGAGGGGGAAGCCGACAGACACACGGATGCCCTCGCTCGCAGTTTGGTGGAAAGAATGAACAGATATGGACTAACTGAAGGAAAGTTAGGAGCAGAGCTGGCGCGAACAACGCAGGTTCAGGGGCCGGTGGGACTGCTAGAAAATCAACCCGATAAGCATGAGAATCCTATGGAAGGCCCCTCGGGGGACCCCAAAGTACCTATAGGAAAAAGAAAACTAAAGAGAAACACTGCACCGAAACTAGAGCCTCATCCCAATCAAACAGATGAGGAAGAGGAGCTCCAGGAGTGACCAAAAGGAAAACCCAAGTCAGCAGTAGAAACAAAACTAGCCCTTAGGCCGGTGCCGGAGGGGGCCTTATGCGTGAGGTTCCAAAATGGCAATTTTAGACGTATAGTGATGAGTGTAGATGGGCTACGGTCTCACCACCTAGAGTAGAAAATAGCTGAGTGAGTGGCAGTTAACACAACGACAAGTTTGGCCGGGAGAATGCCAGTAGGGGCCGCATTAAAAGAAATGATCGTGATGACCCTGACACATCTACATGAAGATATGAAAGCCAGGTTACTTGGCACGATGATTCGGGCAGGAAAGAAGCCAACTGAAGGACCCCCGACGACATAGAAAGAGGACGAGGAAGAACAGTTCCAGTCTATAAAAGTGAAAAACAAAAAGGGAGAAGTAGGAAACAATCCCCAAGCACTAGAAGCAACCGTGACCTCATCCCCAAGGGAAGACCCGAAGGGTAAGACCGTTAGACGGAGAAGAAGTGGCGTGGAATCGCAGGAAAAGGAGGCTAGATTGTGATAGGTCAGCTAAGATGCAACCCTTAAATGAGGGCAGTGAAAAGAGTGACAGTGAAAGTTCCTAAGGAGAACCAGACCAAGACCTGTGTGAGGAGGAAACAGATGATGAGGGAAGTGCCAATTTGGGATCAATAGCCGGCCAGTCTGGTCTTGCAATCAAACCACTGAAAATAGGACAAAGGAAAGGTCAAACAAAGGCGGTAGAAGTGCTTGATGTGTACAGAGTATCAGAAAGGTCAGTCAGAGATCCAACCTGGGGCCCGGTGCAGGCGAGCGACGGGCGTCGGACCTACATTCCGGAAGCTGGCCAAAATCATTACGACATCCCATCAGTGTGGGCAGATAGGCTGGAGGATACAGTAGAATTAACTGTTAAGGCTACCTTAGGGGAGTGGGCCAACATTTTAATGATGCCCTCATTTCCTACCTTAGCCGCCCACCAGCCTCTGACCAGTAAGTTCAGAACAGCTTATTTAGGGATAGTGCATGACGTGATGCTGAGAAGAATGAAGAAGACGGCCTACAAGTATGCACAGGAGACAGAAAAAAGGCTAAGAGACGAAATATCAGAGGACGAGGAAAGTGAATTAGGTCAGTCAGGAAACCATCCGTCTATGCACCCCTGTCTGAACCAGAACTAAGGCAGGTCGAATCACAACAAGCCCCTAACAAAGAAACCGACAGTTATCGTGAATAAAAAAACTGAAGACCTTAGTGAGAATAAAAGGGCCTGAAGAGACTACTGAGAATTACATCAAAGATGTGTGGCCTATGGTCCGGACCTCCACAAATTGTGATGAAGAAAGAAAGCTTTGGCTAAGTAATATCACCACAAACCCAGTAGGCAAAGAAAAATCAGCCCAGGACCACTATGAAAAGTTGGTTCTGGAAGACATAGATGACGAAGACGCTCACATTCAGAGAGCAAAAGTGCGAATGGACCAGGGTCAGCGCCTAACGCCAGTCTGGTACCAGCTCAAATGGACGCTCACTCCTAAAAAGTACGTTAAAGCATTGCGAATAGTGACACAAGGTAGAAGAGGGCAGATTACTTTTGCCAGAATGCCCCTAATGGACACACCGATCTCCCAAACAGGCAGTGAAGTCCTATGATTTAGAACAACAATACTGGGAAGAACGGAAGCAAAAGGAGATAAGACAAAGCCCAAAACAACCGAAGGCAGTCCATAAACCACCTCAGCAACAGCCATACAGAGAGAGACTGCCGAGACAGTCAGAGCCGCAGTATAGAAATCAACAACCAAGGCGATTTCAAGCCCCAGCATCAAGCTCAACCCCACAGAGAGGGGGTAAATATTTACCCCCAGAAAAATATGCTAAACTAACCCTAGAAGAAATGAAGGCCCTCCATGAATCCCGCCTGAAAGGGAGTGGAGGGCCAACTAAATAATGACCGATAGGTTGCGGGTCACTCTGGAGGATGTTTATTGGGAGGGGGACGAAATCTACACCAAAGTGGGTGGAGAACCTTACCTAATAGACTCTGGAGCAGAGGTGTCTATGACCCGCAAAAACCTTAAAACAGTAGGGCACCTCACAGTTCGATTAGCAAATGGAAAAGTTGAAAAGATGCCGTTTGGAATATAGCAGGGAATTGTGTGGATAAAAGGACCTTATAACCTTATGACGATTACAGACTTAAAAGAGTTAAAGAAACCAAGAAAAGACCAAAGAGCATTAAACAGACAGTTAGAAAAGCTAAAATCTAGGTTAGTAAAAGTAGGGCCCACACACGAACAACACGGATCCGAAGAATGGTAAAAACCTGTAAATATCCCTGAAGTAACAGAGCAAAAAATAGGTGAAAGTGACTTCTCCCTGGCTGGGAAGGAGAAGCTGAAACAGATAATTAAGTCGGCCTCAGCGGCCAGATTTAAGAACGATTGTGGAGACCTCGGCCCAAAGTTCGTGCATGTAATTGAGGGAGGTGTATACCCGCTAGTAAGACAATATCCCCTAAACCCAGGGGCAGTTGAAGAAATGAACACGATTGTGAAGGAATTAGGAGCGTTAGGGATTATGAGGGAATAAATGAATCCCATTACGAACAGCCCCATCCAAGCAGTTAAGAAACCAGAATCTGCAGGAGGAGGGTGGTGACCAGTAATCATTTTTAAAGCCCTTAACAGACGAACAGTAGCTAACAGAGCGAGCTTAATCAACCCGCAGGGAACCCTGAAAACTCTGCGGGTGAAAAGATACAAATCCTGTATCGACTTAGCGAACGGATTTTTCTCACTCAGGTTAGCTAAACAATCTCAGGGAAAGACAGCTTTTACCCACCAAGGAAGAAGCTATGTTTGGCAACGTTTGCCACAAGGATGTAAAAACTCTCCTAATGTGTTCCAGTCAGCCATAATGGACGTGCTTAAAGATTTAGGCGTCACAATTTACATCAATGACGTGTTTATCGCGGATGACACAGAGGAAGAACATCTAGAAAGGTTAGCGAAGAAGATTCAGGACACCGTGAGGCTAGAACCAAGAAGCCTGATGACAAAACTTGTGGCTGAAGTCAGCTGCGACAGTGAAGATGCCATGATAGCAGTAAAAAACAAAAATGGTGGATTAGTCACTTTATCGAGTTACACCCTAACCTCAGTGGAGAAAAAGTTTCCTCAGGAAGAAAAAGAATCAGCAGTGCTTGCTAGGTACTGGGGGACGTTAAAAGATTTGGCCCAAGGGCAACCTATTAGAGTCATAACGCAAAGCCAAGTGCACAAGTATCTCAGGAAAGGGACAATAGAAAGTACCAAAGCTACCAACACCAGGTGGGGTAGATAGGAAGACATCCTATTAGATCCCGATTTAGAGATAGGGCCGGCACAGCCAGTGAGCAAAAACGCAGCCAAAGAGGCACCCGTGAAACAGAAGCCACATGACTGGACCCTCTACACGGACGGATCGAAGAAAGGGTCAGATCAGGTAGCACACTGGGAATTTATTCTCAAATATCAAGGAAACAAGTGCTGCCATAGAAGGGGGAGGGTTCAGGGAAGTGCACAAGCTGGAGAAGTAATGGCAGTACTCGAAGGGTTGCTAGAACTGACTCACAAAAGAATAAAAATAGCTAAAGTAGTGACAGACAGCCACTATTGTGCGCAAGCTCTAAATGAGGACTTAGCTATCTGGGAAGAGAATGGATTTGAAAGTGCAAAGGGCAAGGTGGTAGCTCATCATGACTTGTGGAAGAAAATAGCTGAAATCAGGCTAAATCTGCAGTTAGAAGTAGAGCACCAGAACTCCCACACTAGAGAAGGAAAACACTGGCAGGGTAACGAAGAGGTAGATCGTTACGTTCAGCAGAGAAAAATAGTCTTTGTCTGGATTGAGGAGTGGGACAGAACCTCCGAGGGTCGGAGGGTCCCAGAAAAGTATGTGGATCAGGTTGTACGGGGCGTGCATGAGGGTCTAGGTCATGCAGGCGTGCAACCCACACGTAAGGAGTTGGAGAGTCAGGAGCTCTGGGTCCCGTTGAAACAGGTTCGTAAGGTGTTGTAAAACTGTGAAGTATGTGGTCAATACAACGCAGGAAGGCGAGGGCACCGAGTGGATGGACAGACTATCAAAAGTACCACACCATGGGGCTCAGTGTGCATGGATGTAGCTCGGCCTATGGGAGTTACGGACAAGAAGGGAGAGAAATACCTTCTAGTGCTGGTAGACTCGATGTCAGGGTACGTGGTAGTGAGATCAGCAAGGAAAGCTAACGGCAGCAGTGTTGTTAGCATGCTGGAGCAAGTCTGTGGGCCGTTAGGCATTCCAAAAGAGTTGAGAACCGATAATGGGACACATTTCCGCAATGCACAGGTAGATCACTGGTGCCAGACTTTTGGAGTAGTGCACATTTATTCGCCTCCTTACACACCTCAAGCTAATGGAGTAGCAGAGAGAGTCATAGGTTTAGTCAAAAATTGGATAGCTAAAAATGCTAATACCAAAGAATGGAGCACTAAAACTGTGGAGATAGGCCAGGCCTTGAATGACAGGAGACGAGCTTGTAGACCCTCCCCCTCAGAAGAGCTCAACCAATGGCGGTTTAGTACACCTGAAATTGGGCGGAGCTCTGGGGACAAAGAGGAGAGCCGGACCCTGAGGCCCCATTCCAAGTAGGACAGAAGGTGTGGGTCAGAGCACAGGATCACCCATCAGCAGTTGCAGTGAGGCCTAAATATAACGCTACAGACAGAGTGAGAAGGGTGTTAGACAAAAACACAGTTGAGTTAGTGAAGAAAGGGATCCAAGGAGTAGAGCAACTGAAGCCAGCTCCTAGCTAGTTGAAACCAGAAACCGGAGTATGGCCACAGAACCAAGCACCATGCTCCCCTATCTTAGAATGGCCACTATTTGTGGGGGAGTGATTTTGCGAAGAAAAGTTTTGGGGCTTTAGACGGGTAGGGCCCTGAGCACATTGGAGTATGCCAAAAAAGGATACCCATCAAAGGAAGGAGAAGTTTTCAGGTGGAGTCTGTTAGACAACAACTGCGTGATCTGCTTGAAGCCCAGTGGTCTTCCCCTTCGTTGGGAAGGACCAGGGAATAAGAAGCCCCTCAAACCTAAGGCAGACAAGAAGGATGTCCGAGAGCTTCCAGTGAAACCCGTAAAAGTAATGGACGCCTTCATCTGCGCAGAGTGTAGAATCAATGTTTTGCCTCGGACAATTATCATCACGCAATGGAACCTAGGGAGTGAAGGCCCAGAAAAATGCATTTGCGAGTGGGACGGAATGGAAGTGAAATACTGCTCGGACTGTGAGACCGAGACGGAGAGAGGGCGGATGTTGCATTCGGAAAGGGCAAGGGGTTGGCAAGTGAGAAGGTACTACGACCCCCTAAAATCGTTTAGAAATCAAGTAGACGGAAGAAAGCTTAAGTCATTGCAAACTGTATCATCAGCCCCACCTCTACACTCGGAGGCAGGGGAGCTAGAAAGGGGGAGAGAGACTGGGCCACAGTGGAAAAACTGGGACCCTAAGGATTTGCTCGAGCAGTCAGTGCAGCAAGCTTGGCCCTACAACCCCTCCATAGGGAGAACAGAGCAAGTTCCTCTCGCCACCAACCAATATCCGATGGTCTTCAGGGTGTTCCGAGACCTGATTAAACCAGGGGGAGTGGGAGAGACCTCTAGGGGGCGACTATGGAGTAGGAAGCAGAATCTTTGCTCTCCCACAAACTTTTCATTTAAACACCTACTGAGCCAATTTAACCAGTGAACTTTGGTTAAATTATTAGAACTTGTCACACTTTGTGTAGCAATGCCGCCCAAAATGTCTAAAACGGGTGAAAAAGCTGAATTTGAGCCTCAGATTAGCAAAGCGGATTTGATAGCCGCGTTAGCTGACCACAAGCTAGCGCTGATCTCCGAACTTAAAAAGGACTTCAAAGAAGTGAATGAGAAGTTGGATGGACTCCAGGAGGTTGTCAGAAATCATGACGAGCGCTTGACTTCACTTGAGGTCAACGCCGAGTCACTTCATGTGCGTTTGGAAGAAGTTGAGAAATGCTGCGAGGGGCTCAGGTCCGATAATGGTCAACTCAAGGCTAAGCTAACTGAGCTGGAGGGGAGAAGCAGGAGGAGTAACGTTCGTCTTATTGGCCTGCCCGAGGACATCGAAGGACCACAACCAAGCAAGTTCTTTTCCCAGTTACTGTGGAATGTTTTCGGACATGATATCTTCCCCTCGGCGCCGGAGCTGGACCGGGCCCATCGCAGCCTGATACCCAAACCGGGCCCTACAGGCAGGCCTCGGCCTGTCATAATTTGCTTCCACCGATATCAACACAAGGAGCTGGCGATTCGTGAAGCCCGGAAAAGAAGGAACTTGGAGTATGAAAACAACTCATTCAGGATGTATGATGACTACTCTCCAGATGTGGCCAAACAAAGGAAAGAATACAGGTCGGTGATGTCATCCTTGTATAAACTGGGTCTAAAACCAGCGCTGATGTTCCCAGCAAGACTTCGGATTACTAACACAGACGGTACCCGCACAACATTTGGCTCCGTGTCTGATGCTGAAAAGTTCATCCAAACTTTTAACAGTTCTGCCTGACTGATGGCTCTGGAGGTGCAGAGCTACAGAACGGATTCAGATAATGTATAAACGTTTAATTATTGAGGTTGTTGCAACTGGTCTATTTTCACCTCAGTAAGTAATAGACATTATTTTTGTTATGGGCTGTTCGGTGTTTGCCCAATTTTTTTCATTTTTCTATTTTTTTTTAATTAATGACAAGATTTTACTTTGGCTTGGTGGTTTTATTTGTGTTTAATATTACCTGTAAGGCGAGGAGGGGGAGAAGATTTATTTAGGTAGTAGTAGCATAGAGGTGTTACATTTAGAGAAGTTAGGTGTGGTGTTTGTTCTAGCAGCTATTTTCACCAGGGGGTTATTGGGAAGGGGTGGGGTGGGAAGTGGGGGACTTACTGTCACTGTTAAAATTATGTTTTTCTTTTCGCTCAGCCAGGATGTATTTCTTTATTTGCCTGATACCTTGACATTCTCTGTTCTGTTTTTTCTTTTTTATTATGAGTAATATGGCAGGCAACTTTAAAATGATTACCTGGAATGTTAAGGGTCTGAATCATCCCATTAAAAGGAAAAAGGCCCTCACACATATGAAAAATTTAGGTGCAGGAATTATGTTCCTTCAAGAAACTCATCTCAATAACCGAGATAGTATTCGTTTAAAGTGTGGGTGGGTGGGGCAGCTTTTTCATTCAACTTTTCAGGGTAAAGCCAGAGGAGTTGCAATACTTATTAATAAAAATATATCATTTACACCTGCAGTGGTGGTTGCTGATCCTAATGGAAGATATATTATTGTAACTGGAAAACTTTATAATGTGAATGTGACATTAGCTAATGTTTATGCTCCAAATTTTGATGATCCTCAATTTTTTTCTCGTCTCTTTAGGCTGCTCCCGAATTTAGATACTCATCCGCTGATTATGGGAGGGGATTTCAACTTATGTCTTGACCCTGTGCTGGACAGGTCTTCGGTTAAGCCGGGCTATATTGTATCCAAATCGGTAACGTATATAAAGTCCTTTCTTTCAGATTATGGTATATCAGATCTTTGGCGTCTTTTGCACCCTCAGGACAGACAATACTCTTTTTTTTCCCATGCCCATGGGAGCTACAGCAGGATTGATTATTTCTTTATTGATAATAAACTAACATCATACGTGCAGAACTGTGAATATCAACCCATAGTGGTGTCTGACCATGCTCCTCTCTCAATTGAATTTAGGATACCTGAAGTAGGGGCCCAAAGAAAGTACTGGCGGTTCAACTCCCTCCTGTTGTCTGATGAGAACTTTGTTAAATTTATGTCGAACCAGATCTCCCTTTTTTTAGAAATTAATATGACCCCAGATGTTTCAATTTCTACTGTCTGGGAAGCCTTTAAGGCATATATAAGAGGTCAGATAATATCCTTTGTGGCTAAGAAGAAAAGGGACTCTATGTCCAAGCAAATCGAACTCGAGAGTCAAATCGCAGACTTGGACAGCAGAAATGCACAAGCTCCATCCCAACAGTTGTATAAAGAACGCTGTAGGCTTCGTGCAGAACATAATTTAATTACATCTCAACCAATAGAATATTTACTGCTGAAAAATAGAAGTTATTCATATGAACATAGTGATAAAGCTGGGGAGGTTCTGGCAAGACAACTTAGGGGAGCAAGAGCCAAAATGACAATTGGTGGGATAACAGCTCAGGATGGCAGCATTATCACAGACCAGCAAGGAATAAATAAGGCCTTTCAATGTTATTATAATAAATTATATAGCTCTGATAACAGCTGTAATACTAATCTTTTGCAGAACTTTTTTGGACACTTGCCTATCCCCAACCTAAGCCCTGATCAAGTATCCTCTCTGGATTCACCTATTTCAGAGCAGGAGATTGTAGGGGCAATCAAATTATTACAACCCAAAAAATCACCTGGTCCAGATGGCCTGCCAAATGAGTTTTATGCAGCATTTTCTAAACAACTGGCTCCAATTTTGGCAAATATGTTTAGACACTCCTTTGGTAGAGGATCCCTTCCTTCTACCTTGAATCAAGCCTGTATAACACTATTGCTTAAAAAAGATAAAAACCCCACAGAATGTTCATCTTACAGGCCGATATCATTACTGAATAGTGATTACAAAATATTGGCAAAAGTGTTAGCCTGCCGCTTGGAGCGAATTTTACCGAGTGTCATATCTCCAGACCAGACATGATTTGTCAAAAACAGACGCTCTTTTTATAATATACGTCGTTTATTGAATATCATGCATACCCCTAGTCAAAATGACTCTGAATGCCTTCTCTCCCTGGATGCAGAAAAGGCTTTTGATAGAGTGGAATGGACCTATATGTTTGAAACTTTGGAGAGATTTGGTTTTGGCAGGACATTTATATCGTGGGTTAAGCTATTGTATTTCTCGCCATCAGCCATGATTTTGACAAATAACTTCTATTCTAAACCATTTAGCTTGTTCCGCGGGACCCGGCAGGGCTGCCCACTTAGTCCTTTACTTTTTGTTTTGGCCATTGAGCCGTTGGCTCTGGCTATAAGGACACAGATCAATATTAAGGGTATTACCAGGGGTAGGGTGGAGCATAAACTCTCTCTTTATGCTGACGACCTTTTGTTGTATGTGTCTGAGCCAGAACTGACTATCCCTCACATATCGACACTCCTCTCTCAGTTTGGAGAAATTTCTGGGTATAAAGTAAACATGCATAAGAGCAAACTTATGTCTTTGAATTTCAAATCCCTAGACTATATCACAAATAATACACCTTTTGAGATAGCTACTCATAGTTTTGTTTATCTGGGCATTACGATAACAAAGACATTTGAAGATCTTTACAAAAATAACTTTGATAAATTGCTTATTGATGTCCAGCAGGATTTAACTAAGTGGGCGGCCCTCCCCCTCTCTCTAATAGGCAAGGTAAATACAATCAAGATGTCAGTACTCCCTAAATTTATTTACCTCTTTCAGTGTCTCCCTGTTTTCATTCCGGGGGCTTATTTTAAAAAGCTAGATTCAGCCATTTTGACTTATATCTGGAATGGTAAAAAGCCTCGTCTAAAAAGAGCCCACCTGCAAAAGTCAAAGCAAGATGGGGGTCTGGCTCTTCCTAATATTCGACACTACTATTGGGCAAGTAATTTGTATTGTATGTCCTTTTGGGTGTATTATAGTTCCAAAGATGGGGGTCCCATTTGGGTGGAGATGGAAAAGTTCCTCTGCTCCCCTTTATCTCTGCCAACTTTGATCGGCGGATTCTTACCCTTACCTCTAAATCGTATTTCTTCTAACCGTGTAGTCTATAACTCCCTCAAAATTTACTCACAATTTAGGAAACATTTTGGCCTTCATCAGTTAAGTTTTTCTAGTCCAATTGCGTTTAATAATCTTTTTCCTCCTTCACTGCAGGATGCTACTTTTAGTGGGTGGCGAAGTAAAGGTTTAAAACATTTTAAAGATCTTTTTGTTGAAAACAAGTTTGCCTCTTTTCTGCAACTGTCTAATAAATATGATTTGCCAACCTCGCACTTTTTTAGATATTTACAGATTAGGCATTTTATTGCCTCATCCACTCCAAAATTTCCTGACAAACCTCTTGATAATGTAATCGATGAGCTGATGTCTTTTGATCCAACAAAAACTAAAGCAGTTACTTCTTTGATAAAGCTGATCTCTCATTTAGATTCCCAATCCTCTGTCATAATTAAACAATCCTGGGAGCAGGACCTTCAAATTACAATGAGTGAAGCAGTTTGGGCTGATGTTTTGAGGAAAATTCACTCATCTTCAATGTGTGCGAGGCACTCTCTTATTCAGTTCAAAGTGGTACACCGGGCACATTTGGATAAATCTAAACTGGCTAAAATTTACCCTCAAATTGACCCTATATGTGACAGATGTAGGTCGGAGGAAGCCACATTAGTGCATATGTTTTGGAGTTGCCCCAAGATACAGATATACTGGGCTGGTATCTGTGAAGCACTCTCAGCTGTTTTAGCAGTCCATATTACCCCGAACCCATTTATGCTGATATTTGGGATTACTCCTGAAGGATTAAGTTTACCTACGGGAGGAGGGAAGGTAATCACTTTTTCAACTCTTCTGGCGCGTCGTTTAATTCTTCTTAGGTGGAAAGATGCTGCTCCACCCACAGTGTCAAGCTGGATAAAGGAGGTACTAATTAATCTAAAACTAGAGAAAATCAGGTGTGTGATGAAGGGCTCTGAAAATAGATTTTATAAAACTTGGAAATCCTTTATTACTTTTTTCAATGAACCCTCGACACAGGTCCAGGAATAACACGCTCTTAGGATTTTGGCTGAACGTAGACCCATAAATCTTGATAATGATGTTTGAACTGTTTTAATTGTTTTTGTGACATACCTTGTAGGGGACAGTATTTACTGGGGGGAGGGGTGCTGGGAGGGGGGAGGGGTTCTTTGTTGTTTTATATATATATTTTTTTTCTTTCTTGTATGTATGTTGTTTTTATTTGTTTCAATGTGGAAAATTAATAAATATATTAAACACTAAACCAGGGGGAGTGAGGAAAACCTGTCACCTGGAGACGTGGAAGATGAAGCTCAGAAAGGAGGATGGACGGGACCCTGGGAGTTAACAATGTGGGCCCAGCTAATTGCGGAAGTAATCTTAAGATCAGATATCCCACTAGTGGACCTGCCAGATGTCCCTTGCAAGGTAGGGACCAGGCATAACAAACTGTATTACTATACCACTAGTATGGATGCATGGGCCGTAAAAGGAGCTAAACCCAAACAAAAAACTGCAGAATATCTAGTAACCCCAGAAGCCTGGGAGAGACACGGAGCGCTGCAAATACCCAGAACAGCAGCACAGTGCGCGAAAACACCCGTTAGACCTGACTCCACCCAGAGGGTTGAGATCTCTGTGCAGATGGTGATCGCCCCATACCAAGGGGTGTACTCCGTCGGAGCTACAATCAGTCGAATCAAAGGGAATTCGGACAAGACGGAAATAACCAACACGGAGGAAGGGTCTCGAGCGAGAAAGATGGATAAAAGGCGCAGCGGATTGAAAGCTTGGGCCAGCAAGACGTTTCGAGGACAATGGAAACACACAAACAAAAAGACAAGTGAAGGATAAATGAAGGGTTGCTAGACTCACCAACGGAAGTCATCGCCAGGAAAGAAAAGGTAAAGAATGACTAAAAAAGATAATAAAGTGCCCTAGTTATATTTGGAAAGGGAGAGGCAAAGTAAAATCGATCGTACCCATCGAAAAGTACCTCACTAAGATTGGGGCTATAGCATTGATACTACTGTGGCAATATGAAGTAGAGGCCCTATCTAGAAAAAAAAGCCAACCGGCTGGAAGTGAGGTGCAGAATCTATTAGTTCAACGATCCGAAGCTGGGCCATACCAGCCAGCCCTGCTAGTTGAGGGCAAACTAGTAAAATTAGATAGACCAAGTAAGGATTTTATAAATTACAAGGCTAATACAAGAGGCTACTATAACTCGCAGGTAAAGACATTCAGGGAAGCAGACCTTACCAAAGCCAGCTATAGAACCCCCTGCCTCACCCTATTGTGTGATCAATATGGCTCCCCGCACAACCCCAGTCCGATGGGGACACCGTGGATCTTCAATACCACCCAGTTGGAAGTAAGAGAAAAGCAAGTCACACTCAAATGGAGCCCGAACTATGCAGAACCTTACCAGATGGAGTACTGTGAAATTTCGCTAGGAGAGCTGGTAATCTGGGCCACAAGTCCAACGCTGAGGACTAAGATCAACCAAAGAATAGCAAATCCAAAACGGGTGGTGGTCGAGAACACTCAATTACCTCTAAAGATGTTGTATGACCGAGTCCTATCACCCGCCAACGGGTGGCACGCGTACCCTGCACGGGCAGCATATAGAGTAAAGGTATCCAATAGAGGGCACCCCCTAGTCAGCATAATGACGGCAATGTCAGAATTGGGAAAAGACTACGAACAATATAAAGTCGACAGACGAGCTCATTGGGCGAGTGACGGGACATGCCTTGGAGAGATTCGAAGACGGAGGCGAGATCGTTGGCTACATAAGCGATCAACTTTTGCCAACGGAGGGACCCCTAGGAGAGCCTTCCAGCTGGGCAGTCCACCAATGGAAGTGGGTGTGGAGAGGATTACGACCACTCATGCCACACCCATCACCCCTCTGTCTAGAACTCTATAAGGAACAAGTGACAAGAGAGAAGGGCAGAACTCCAGGGGAAGTGAAGAGTGAAGCACCCAGGCTCATGACCCATCAGGCGGAAGGTAATCCAATGATGCCATGCCTGCCCGTGCCCGAAAGCCCATAAAGAAGGAAGACATTATACACTCCAAGCCAATTGACGTAGCTGTAACCAACGTACTAATTCAATATGAGAAGAAAGGCCCAAAAATACCAGCAATAATAATGGTCAATGAGATAACATGGCTCGACAGGCCACAACAAGACTTTTCTGTGTGGGAAAACCCCTCCAAGAACTACTTCTATGAGAACACTCAGTACATCCGGAGACCTCGCCTGGACGAACCCCAAAAGAAATATGACCGGAGCCTGGCATTGCTCCCCCAATACAGTACCCCTGTCTGCTCTTGCCCACCAGAGTCCCCATGGATATTCAATGTGGTCTATGTGACTGTATCTGGACTAAGAATCAAACTCAGGTGGGGACCCAACTATAGGGAGCCGTACCAGAGTCAGTTCTTCGAAATTACAGTAGGAGAAATGATAATCTGGACTGCAAGCCCACCTATGTTGAAAGCCATCCAAAAAAGGGTATGTAAATCGGATCGGTATGTATTGGAAAACCAGTACCTGCCCCTTAGAATAGTAGGGGATCGAATAATGACCCCCTACAATCGTTTCATAAGCGCAAGAGCGAGATTAGGATATAGGGTACAGGTGTTGTACAAAGGCCAGCCACTTATAACTCAAGTAGAAGTATTAGCAGAAGAGGGCCAAACGAACTGGAATATTATTCACTGATTACCCAACTCGGACCAATAAAAATGGAAGAGTGGGTAGCCGCTTTCAAGCCATTATGGAGTAAATGTGAACCCCGACCTGAACCCAAAAATTGGTTGGTGATGCAATGGAAATGGGTGTGGAAAGGGTTGCAGCCTGGATTGCCACACCCCTCCCCACTATATCTGAAACTCCTTCAAGGACGAGTGTCTACGAACCACAGACACTGGGAAAAGAGGCGTCGAGCTAGAAGAAGCAAGAACCCCTCACCAAAAGATGTCACTGACATACAGAAGCCCCTACAGCGATGATTCGAGCAGCGATGACAGCGATGATGAAGCGACCCCAAACCAACTTAAGGACCGTTTAAGGACTAAGATTTTGGATAATGCGACTTGTCTACGAACCCTGTTGCGGGTACTCGTAGTGTTAATAGGCTTAGCAATGTTGTTAATTTTTTTGTATCTAGCTGGAGTCCGACCCTGGAGCCTGACGCATGTGAAAGTAGCCCACGGAAGATCCAAATATGCCAACATGACCTGCTGGGACGTCACCGCAAAGAATGTTTTCATACCATGGGATCAGAACGACACTATCCAGATCCAAACTATGGCCTGTAATAAAGTGAAGCGAGCAGGTCATCAGGCCTGGATGGTAAAGCTGAGCAACACTCCTGAATGGGACTCGGCTCTGACCGCTGAGAACCTGACCGGAGCGGACAGACCCCCTTGGGTCGTCACTAATTTGATGCTGCTATCAGATGGTGTAGTCGTCTGGATAGCTGTATTAAATGAACAAATCACACGATCAACAAGATATAATTGATCCAACCGCAGACAAAATCCCCGGAGTGGCACTGCGACTGGGGCTGTCGTCCATTAATAGGATTAAGACGGCAGGGCTACTGGGACCATGAAGTAGTTTATTCAGCCCCACCTAAGGACGACAGCTGCCAGGCGTTACTCCCTCGTTGGGGATTCTGGGGTAATATTCATCTGGACTGTGACCTGATTCCACCTCTCATTAGGAGAAATCACACAAACACCCACCAAAATCCAAGCATAAGTAAAGTAATTCATTCAGTAAGACACAAAAAGAAACTCAGGGTTGATGCTACCGAGTGGAGGCCCAGCCAACGACCGGCGCTTCCCTCAACCCCAGCAACCAAAACGAAGTGTGTGTTAAAGCTCGAAGGCTTCACGCACAGGGGAAGCTTCTACGGCTGGGACCCCCTATGCCCAAGGCCAAATTCTTCAGATAACCTAAGAGACCAGTGTATAAAAGATAAGCTAATTAAACTCCCAGTCTGCTTCTGGAACCTGTATGGTGAGTGCAAAACTCAAAATTATTTACCGATAACCCCAGTGTTAAACCAGCATTATTATTATTGGAGCTGGGCAGCAATATTCCACTCGTCTAATGCCTGGCATGAAGATTGGTTAAATATGACACTGCCATAAGTCTGGGTTGTTCCTGAACTACCTCACTTGGAAGGAGACTTCGTGGAGGGGTACACTAGGACTCATGAGAGCCTGATGGGACCATATCACACTGATATGTATGTCCAAAAATTACCTAAACCAAATGAGCTTCTAGACGTACCTAAAGGTGACTTTGACAAAATAGACAAATGTGTAGCTAAATGAATTTTCTTTAGTCTTAACAACTCCGTGTGGGAGGGTAATGAAGTGTCACCCAGATGTAGATTATGGGAAACAGAGGTCGCCGTCATGTCCACCTGGCGATATGACTGCACAGAATTGAATAGGCAGAAAACAGTTAAAATGCTGCTCCAGGCCTGGCATGAATATCACCACCGAGATGACTCTAGAACATGGTGGGGATTTCAGGAAGAAGAGATTGGAAAATGGGTTGCTCCATGCCTACACCTTTCTGGTAATTATTGGATTAAGTATCAGTTTCTAGCCACTGTTTATTCTAAAGAACAGGATATATGGTCGAGTGTGTTGTATCGCCCCGACAGATATGTTAGCCCTAGGCCGTGGCGTATGGTTTGTAACAAGGAACAGACAGAATGCACGATTAGCTTAGCCCGTAGGCCCTGTAGTGAGATACTGGGTTGGGAGAGCTATTGTCAGAGCTATTATGGAACAGAATACACCACGCATGCCCCTGAAGTAGTATGGAAAAACTATGACATTGTGTGGAGGCGCTCTATACCGACAGGCACTAGCTGCGCCAATGTCATATTAGGGCATAACTTGCAAACCAGGAAGAGTATTCAGGGTGTGATAATTCCCTTTGTCTCTGATTCCACGATAGCCCTAGCCGAAGGCCACGCAGTAAGACGACGCCTTTGTCTAGGTGACGAAATACAAGGATACGAGTGGATAGGTTCAAACAAGATCTACTCAAACCTCACTTGTCAGTACCCAGAAGAAAGCTGGAAGAAATGTGGTGAAGATGAAAATGCACACACTTGTGCCTGGTATTAGCTATACAGTAGGCCGAAAGGTGACAGAAGTAGCGCATGGAGTAGGAGAAGTAATTAAGGAAGACAGTAAGACGATAGAAGCCTGGGTGTTTGGACTCTTTTATCAGATCTGGCCTTATTTGCTGGGCCTAGTTGGAGTAATAGCCATTACCACATTAGGACGTGTTCTCTTGCAGGAATGTCTCAGAGCTAAGCTCCGCACCAAAGGGAGGAACAATAATTCACTCCCGCCCGAATCGGGCATTAGCCCAGCTTAAGACTAAGGCAGAATAGAGAGCAGCTTCAATCGCTTCCCGGAACAGCAAGGACTACGACTCAGGGCAGGATACTTAGTGCCCCGTAACGACCAGACAATCATGGGCAACCAAGACGACAACATAAGTGGTGCTTCAACATCTGAAGTGAGTACAACAGAATGGGGATTAGACCCCACCACGACACCCAATCCAACGGCATGGCTCCAGTGTCTGACTTACTTTCAAGGAAGCGGCGTAGAACACTTCCTGATAACGATGGCTTGGATGTTCTATTGTCACACAGGGAACTGGAGTGAGGCAAGGTTAATGCGGATCGCCGTAGCCTTCCAAGCTTATGTCAGAATGGCCGTAACCCATGTTATACTTAGAAGACCTGAAGTATCACCACAATTGTTTGTTACATATCTGCTAGGAAGAGTTAAGCTCACCTTTCCACAGAAGGTGGTGATTGCGGTGTGGTTGGTAATAGATTCCCTCATGATGGGCCTCGAATGTGCGGCAGTCTTCATCCCAGTCTCTATTCCAGCTTCTCGCTGCGAAGGCACGGCTGGGCGAATAGTAACAACAATAATGGAAGGAGCCATAGCTATAGCCCTGTTGGCGCACTTACTGCACCAAATATCCTGATGCATGCTCAATAATCCAGGTAGAAAAATCTAAAAAAGTTAAATCTGGTCCTCTGGACATTCAAAAAAACAAAACAAAGCAAATCAACAAAAAAATGTAGAAACGTTTCGTCTCTCA
>NC_056512.1:6668748-6676975 GCF_014905685.2 Nematolebias whitei
TACTGTTCACAGAGGGCTGAGTGATACTAGCAATCACAGCATTGTAAACTGTCAACGGTTCAACTGTCCCCCTCTTACAATGCTGTGATTGCTAGTATCACTCAGCCCTCTGTGAACAGTAAACAGCCATCAGTGTGCTAATGATCCATTGTTAGGCTGATGGTCCTTCTTGAGCATGTGATCAGCTGGTTTTGGTTGTCAGCAGCAAAACTGGTTGATCCACTCTGAGATGGTGCTATTTAAGAGACTGAGCTGAATACAGCTCCTCAGACTGAGGAAGTCTCTCGGATGAGAGACGAAACGTTTCTACATTTTTTTGTTGATTTGCTTTGTTTTTTTTTTTTTTTGAATGTCCAGAGGACCAGATTTAACTTTTTTAGATTACTGCACCAAACTTTATCCCTGCGATCCCATAATAGGAACTGTTGGATATTAAGACTATCTGTGCTGATCGGATGGGGTCTGGTGTGGGGAATCTGTGCCATGCTATATTGGGTCAGTCTCTGCACCACGATACTCATCATCGCATGGATGATGACCTACTCGACTGTCTTCAAACCTGTTCCTGAGCCGAATCCTCCTGCACCGGAGGCCAATAGAGATCGTAGTTATCCCGAGGCACAAAGCTCTGAAGGATCCAGAAACGCAAGAAATTGAACATTATAAGTAACAACGGCTTAACCCCCCCGCTAACGCTTTTGTTGGAATAATATTGATTGATTGATATTTATTACTTTGTTCTATTATTACTAAGTGTAGTCATAACTGCTTTGTTTATCTTTCTTGTATTTTATCTTTCTTATTGAATCCTGTAAACTCGACGTATCGCTTTGGGAAAGGCTCAACGGATAGCTGACGGCCTGTATAGATCCAGCAATACGAAGTTGGGCGTTTTCGGAAAGGCGATGAAGACCAAGAGTAAAAAAAATAAAATGTGTGTACTTGAGAATATATTAATTATGTTATTGCTACCATGCCTTGCATTCTTATCACCATGCAGGACCAGCACTCTAAGGAACCAAGGATGACAGACCCTTCGGTGATGTGCTGTTACTGTCATCAAGGGTTGGATAGATCTTGTTATCTTTGGGCTGTCGGTCCAACCTGGTGGTGTCAACGCTGTCGTGTTGGCGTGGTGTTCACAACCGTGGTGCACGGCATTCTGGTCTCAAATGAACCCGACAGTCTCCCACAAACGTCTGCAATCGCCTGTTAGGAGATGGAACCCACCTGCAAAGTCATCTAAAGCTCGGCCTGGGGGAGTGATATCTATGTACCGGGGGGTCCTATCCCGCCAGGAGCTGTGTATTTCCCAGTGATCGCAAAGCTCTGGGAAGAACTCAATGACAACACAAGATTTGTGACTTTCCAGTTGCTTATGGGGCTGATCTTGATTCGAAGCACCTCCTTTAAGGCCGAGCAGGAAGCCCAGAGACCTCTGCCCCCACTATGACCAGTATCCTTGAACGTAGACCCAGCAACTACCCCTCCGGTGGTCCCAACACCGGCGGGCACCGCGAGCGGATAAGCCAGTGATTATGTCAATATGGCTCCCATTGCGAAGATCACCAACCAGCACCAGCCATCGTCCGCTGACCTACGTGACCTGCAACCGGCTAAGGACCAACCAGACGCAGAACAAATGGAGACAGGGACTACCCCTTCCGAACCACCGACACTCTCCCTGGAGGGCGCTGAACTGCACGACCTGGAGTCCTATCTCACGGAGATCTGGCACAACGACAGTGGTGGCTCAGGACTACCCAGCTCCGTAGACACCATCCCCTCTGACCCAACTAGCCCGGAAGACCCTGGGCCCCCCCACCTGACGCCAGAGGAGCCTGAGGCCCTGGGGTTGGGTTGTAATGAGGTATTGGAGAAGACTCCCCCGAGGCTGGAATCGCCGCAATTGCAGGAGGTGCCAAATTTGCCCATCTCCACTTCTCCAACTGATGGATGGCCGGCTTACGAGCCTATTTCCCCGGCTGAGTCACCCATAATTAGGGGATCCCCAACCCTTCCGTCTATTAGGCAGGCTGGCCCACAACTAGACAACCAGCCAACTCAGCCCCCGGTCAAGATCCAAAGGGTCCATACTCCCCAGGAGCGGGCAGAATCAGAAGATGATCTAACAGGACGGCACACGCCAGACACCTACCTGACCAAAATGACGATAGTGGATTCCTGGGAGGAAAACCAAAGCCCCAGGAAGGGCAGCTCCACAACCCCACAGCTGCGCCCAGGCAACATGTCCAGGCCCAGCGTTGATATAAGTTACCTGGAAGATGACGCGGCTGACCATCATATGGACTGGCCCAAGCCTATGCGTAGAAATAAGTAAAATCTGATTTCAAGAAGGGGGTGTTGGAAAACTGGCATCCAGGTGGGAGAAGCCAGTTTTAATAAGTTGAAATCAGACGATATTCAAACTAATGCTGCTAAACGGTACATAAAAGTTTGTTAACAGTTTGTATGACATTATTAGATGCTTTTTCTATCTCTTTTAATAGTCACTTATTGCTGACAAGATGTGTAAAACAAAGGAAGGGCTGAACCCAATCTCAGGCAGAGGAAGAGCTAGGTCTGAGGCTGAATGATGCATAAAGAGAAATAGTCATGTTTTAAGTGAATGTGTAATTCTTTGAAAAGTTTCACAGCAGTAGAAGTTTGTAATAATCCTGTGCAACTCCTAACGAGGTGAGGCAATTAAGATGTTTTGAAGACAGTTTGAAGCAAACAAATGATGCAATTCCCTGTTGGGAGGAAAAGCATTAGCAATTCTCGGCTGGACAGTTTGAGAAAAACAAATGATACGATTCCCTGTTGAGAGGAAAAGCATTAGCAATTCTCGGCTGGACAGTTTGAGAGAAACAAATGATGCGATTCCCTGTTGGGAGGAAAAGCATTAGCAATTCTCGGCTGGACAGCTTGAGAAAAACCAATGATGTGATTCCCTGTTGAGAGGAAAAGCATTAGCAATTCTCGGCTGGACAGTTTGAGAAAAACAAATGATACGATTCCCTGTTGAGAGGAAAAGCATTAGCAATTCTCGGCTGGACAACAATTTTCAAGCTGATCAATTTGAAAAGTAAACTTTGAAAAGTGAACATCTGATGCAACCTCTGAGCAAGGACGGTGAAAGCTCACCCAGGAGGGTGGAGGCAAGAATTGGCATGATCTCATATGTCCCAATGAGAGGAGTGATTGGTTGAGGCGTATGGTGAGACATTTGAACCTCCTCGAGGGAGGGGAAAAAGGGGCTCATAAAAGTCCCTTGATCAGACAGAACGGGGTTCATGCAAGCCAGAGGAAGAGAGGAACAGAAAGGACCACAGCATACAGCTCGGAGGGTGGGGTCACCCGAAGGAGTTGGATTTTGCCGGTCTAATACGAGTCTTGGATTTATCTCTGGTCTCTCTGAGAAGAGATTGGACCCAATTCGTCAACTGATAAGACGAGACCGGGATTATTCCATCCTCCTATCTGCTTGGCCCGGGTATGTCCAAAGCCCCAATCCTTCCAATTTGGGATAGCTGCTCTGCTTAGGGGAGGCCTGTATCCCCCTCCTGGGGAACAGGAGATTTGCCTTTTACCTGTGTGGAAAATTCTATAAGGATTATCCTAAAAACCAGGGTAAGAGGACTTCCCGGTCCGACTGCTCCAAACTAACTAATCTGTCAGATCAGGGCAAGTACATAGGAAAAATTAGAGCAAACCAAACTGGGTTCAGTTGGTTAATGCTCAGAGTTGCATCCAAGAGTTGAGGTATTTTGAGAAAAAAACAACTGTCAGCTTGAGTTGTGAACGGAGGTGGCTTATACCAGTTTCTAAGGGATCTTGGAGACAAATTGATTTATTGTCCGCCTAGTTATAAAGTGTTTTTCTCTGTTATCATGTATAAGTACCTGTAGTAAAATTATGCTTGTCACTGTATTCCCCTGCAAAATTATTAATTAAAGCAAAGCAAAATGCATAAACCTCGACTATTATTTCACCTTTATTGAGCAGAATACTTGGTGAGGCTTGGTTCCACATTAACATCTAGCATAAGGAGGTTTTTAACGGTTTCCTGGCAAAAATGTGTAAAACAACACCCCTCAGTCCTGTCCCTGAACTCTAAAGATTACCAGAACGAATAACAATTGCAACGCTAAATTAAGAGGTAGGCGACCGTGAACACGTGTTTCTCCGTGTCGATCGGCCAGACCCTGCTGCTTGGACGGGACGAGGGACGGAGTAAGATTTGGGTGTGACTCGCGGAAAAGAAGGTCGTTAATATTCTGGATGAGTTACCTCGTCACAGCCTTCATGAGACTGTCTTAGGGAGCTGCAGGTAATACCACGGCGTTAAGGTTAGTTTCTAGACCCCTTGGAGGAGAGGCTGCGAGCGAGGCCTTGTCACTTCGCCAGTGGCTACCTGGCTACGGGTAAGCGATACAATATATATATATGTATATGTATGTATATATATGTATGTATAAGTATGTATATATATATATGTGTATGTATATGTATGTGTATATATATATATGTATGTATATGTATGTGTATTTATATATATGTATGTATATGTATGTGTGTATATATATATGTATATATATGTATGTGTATATATATGTATGTATATGTATGTGTATATATGTATGTATATGTATGTGCATATATGTATATGTATGTATATGTATGTGTATATATATATGTATGTATATGTATGTGTATATATATATGTGTATGTATATGTATGTGTGTGTATATATATATATATATGTATGTATATGTATGTTTATTTATATATATATATGTATGTGTATGTATGTTTATATATATGTATGTATATGTATGCGTATATATATATGTATAAATATCTATGTGTATATATATGTATGTATAGATATGTATGTAAATATATATACATATATATGTATGTGTATATATATATATATATATATATATATATATGTATGTATATGTATTGTAGTGAACTAGGCCTGAGGTCAAATCCTGGCCTTGGGGGCCTTTCTGGGACAAGAACTGTTATTTCATTGATTTGAGTCCAGAAACACAAGATTAAGTTCATCCAGAGACTTTCTAAGTGTCCTGCACTGATCAATTGAAAGAACACTTTCTTTTTCTATTATCATTACTATTTTACAAATGTTTTGATAATCAAATTGTGTTTAGTTCAAACCATTTTCAAATGTTGAAGTGAACTACTCATTTTAAATCAACTGTGAAACAGTATTAGTGATTTTTATCCTCATTCAAAGTAGAAATCAGGTTAATGATGCATTGTCTGATTTTCTGTCTTCAATGAGCAAATTGTGAAGTTGGTCAAAGGTCAAGTTTCGGTCAACTGCAAGTTTACTGAAAAAGAAATGTCATGTTTAACTTTTACAGGAAGATATTAGAGAATTGACTCCACGAAGTCTGGAATTTTCATAGCAATCTTCTGTCTGTTCTTAAACAAACTTAATCTTTTTCCTTGACTTTTAATAACCTCTTACATCACAAAACACACCTCTGTTTGGTCCATCGACCAATCAGAAAGTACTCAAATGAACCGGAAGTGACCTCTTTTAAAAGGTGCAACACTTCCTTGTTCCAAGGAGTTCAGGAGAACGCTGAGAGAATGCTGTGAGTTGGTTCCGAGAGCAGCAGAGTTCAGAATGCTCAGGACATCTGCGACTAAGCTGAACAAGAGAAGTTCAGAGGAATTATGAAGAAGTCTGTTCTAGGATGATCTCACGACTCCGAACGGTTCCCTACTATCCTTACGGAGACGCTGAAAAGTGGCTTGAAGTGGAACTTTACGCCGGAACTGACATATCTTCAGAAAGGTAAAAAGTCGATCTTCAACCACAAAGTGTACCGTTGGGTAAGCTGGGTCCAGAAGGAGCGTGTTGTTCTGGTTATAACAGACAAATTCCCTCACCCATCTCTCTCAAGATAAACCTCATTTTCCATCTTTAAACTCTTCTATCCTGCTAGCAAATTAATCCAGATATTTTTAGAAATGTCTGTTGTGAAGCAACGGAAAATCATGGCCGGATGGTTTTCCTGATTGTAAAGCTGATTAATTATGTTGTTATTTTCAATTTTGCCAAATTAATGTAAATGTGTGATGTTAAACTTTGATTCTGTAAATAAATGACGCATTCATTTGATGGGTCAAAGAAAATTAACGCCTCACGTTACATTTTTATTAAATTCAATGCACGATATTATTCAGTCCAGAAAAATGAATGAATCCGTTTAATTTATGAATATAACTGACACGTCTCTCAGCCAATCAAAGCGTTACACACGGCCGTTTTCAACCAATCACAGATCGCCATTTCAGCTATCTTTGTTAGCATTAGCCTGAAAAAGTCCGTCAACTTTTCGTCTTTTAAACTGTCAAAATGCACTATTTTCTGTTAGAAATGTAACGAATAAGCTCTCAAAGCTTCACTGAGACTTCGCCCAGTCCTTAAAACATTTCTCCAACCATTTAAAACAACTCGTTCGAAATTATCAGAACCGAGCCGGACCAGAGTCACGTCTGGACCATTTAAACAGAATAAACGTTTTCCACAGCTCATCAGCTTTGTCACACACAACAGACGTACATTTCAGCTTTTAAACAGACACATTGACTCTCAATATCAGCTTTCAAAGCATCACTAGCTGCAAGCATTTCTGTAAGCTTTCTCTGAGCATCGCAGCTCAACACGCTGCGTTCTGACAACAGAATCTGCACTTTTTTCTTTTTTATGCCAACATGATAATTCAATTGTCACACGAATACAGTCCATTTTATGAACCCGTCACGGGCCACCAGATGTAGAATGAACAAACTCCCCGTACGGGCCACCAGATGTAGAATGAACATATGCTGATATATTCATAAATTAAACGGATTCTTTCATTTTTCTGGACTGTATAATGACGTGCATCTGAATTTAATAAAATGTGAACGGAAACGTTAATTATCTTTGACTCACCAACGACAGTGGGTCATTTATTAACAGAATCAAATTTAACACATCACACATTTACATTAATTGGCAAAAATTGAAAATAACGACAGCTTATTAATCAGTTTTTACAGGAAGTAAACAATACGGCGATTGTTTTCTCACTTCCAGCAGTACAACAGACATTAACCACACGGCGGTGGTTGAAAAACTTTGCTTCAGACATTTCTAAAAATATCTGTAATGATTTTTAGCAGATAGAAGAATTTTAAAGATGGGAAATGAAGTTAAGTTGAGAGAGATGTGTGAGGGAATTTGTCTGTCCTAACCAGAACCAGCACGCTCCTTCTAGACCAGCTTGGCCCAACGGTACGCTTTGGTTGAGATCGACTCTTTTACCTTTGCAGATGATAGTTTCAGCGTTGGTGTAGAGCTCTCCTTTCAACTCTTTCAGCGTCTCCGTAAGAACAGCTAAACCTCGGGAGTCGTGAGATCATCCAGAACAGACATTTCATAATTCCCAGATCTTCTCTCGTTCAGCTTGATTTTTCATCCTCCTGCATCCTGAATTCCAGCCTTCATGAACTCTGGAACTGCTGTCAACTAGGAAGTGCTGCACCTTTTAAAAAGGTTCACTTCCGGTTCATTTGAGGACTTTCTGATTGGTCGATGGACCAAACAGAGGTGTGTTTTGTGATGTAAGGTGTTATGAAAAGTCAAGGAAAAAGATTAAGATTGATTAAGAACAGACAGAAGATATTATGAAGAACTTCAGACTTCGTGGAGTCAATTCTCTAGTATCTTGCTGTAAAAGTTAAACATGACATTTCTTTTTCAGTAAACTTGCAGTTGACCGAAACTTGAACTTTGACCAACTTACACACTTGCTCATTGAAGACAGAAAATCAGACAATGCATCATTAACCTGATTTCTTCTTTGAATGAGGATTAAAAATCGTTATTACTGTTTCACAGTTGATTTAAAAATGAGTAGTTCACTTCAACATGTAAACATTGTTTGAACTAACACAATTTGATTATCAAACATTTGTAAAATAGTAATGATAATCGAAAGTAGTCTTCTTTCACTTGATTAATTTAAGAAAGAAAGTCTCAGGATGGGTCAACCTGTATTTCTGGATTCAAATCAATGAAATGACAGTTTCTGTCCCATAAGGTGCCTAAGGTCAAGGTTTTGACATCAGGCCTAGTTCACTACAACAAAATATGTTCATCTACATCTGGTGGCCTCGTACAGGTTCATAAATGGA
>NC_056512.1:6677075-6678116 GCF_014905685.2 Nematolebias whitei
CAGACACGTCACTCATTTCTCAGCGAATCAGGGCGTACCACACAGCCGTTTTCAGCCAATGACGGATCGTTTTTCCAGCTAGCGTCTTAGCATTTAGCATAAACATTCCGGTCAACTTTTCGTCTTTTAAACTGTCAAAATGTACTATTTTCTGTTAAAAATGTAACTAATCACCTCACAAAGCTTTACTGAGACGGCGCTCAGTCCTTAAAACGTCTCTCCATCTATTTAAAACACTCATTCGAACTTATCAGAACCGAGCCGGACCAGAACCGGGTCGAGCAGAACCTCCGTCCGTTTAAACAGAATCCACGTTTTTCACAGCTCCTTAGCTTTGTCACACAACAGACGTACATTTTCAGCTTTAAAATGAAACACATTGACCTTTTTTTTCAGCTTTCAAAACATCACTAGCGATAGAACATTGCTGTAATTTTCTCTGAGCATCTCAGCTGCAAAAACGCTGCGTTTCACACAGCAGAAATCTGCACTTCTCATTTCATGCCAACATGATAATTCAATTGTTACACGAATACAGTCCATTTATGAACCTGTACGAGGCCACCAGATGTAGATGAACATATTCTGTTGTAGTGAACTAGGCCTGATGTCAAAACCTTGACCTTAGGCACCTTATGGGACAGAAACTGTCATTTCATTGATTTGAATTGTTGTGATTTTCTTATTTCTCCACCCGAGTTCTGTAGTAACCGCTTCAATCCTGCAGGTATCAGTCAAATCATTGCACATTAAATACGACAATGGCACCTTTAAGTTTATGAATATTTAATAAGTAAAGTAACACTGAAGTAATAATGTTGTCACAGATTCACAAGTATAAACAGTGGGTTAGTTAAATGCAGTCGTTATTTTATCATATTAAAATATGGATACATCTCTTAATCTGAAACAATACAACCTGCTTTTATCTTTTCTGCTCCAATCTCTCTGCATCTGCTGCGTCTCTCTGCTTCATTCTCTGCTGGCACACTCACACACACACACCAGGACAGGACTGTTCACTTCTCTTTGTCTCAGAAA
>NC_056512.1:6678216-6678645 GCF_014905685.2 Nematolebias whitei
TATGTATGTATATATATATATATATATATATATACATATATATGTATAGGTATGTGTATATATATGTATGTATATGTATGTGTATATATATGTATGTATATGTATGTGTATATATGTATTTATATGTATGTGTATATATATGAATGTATGTATATGTATGTGTGTATATATATATATATATATATATGTATATATATGTATGTATATGTATGTGCATATAAATATATGTATGTATATGTATGTGTATATATATATATGTATGTTTATGTATGTGTATATATATATGTATGTTTATGTATGTGTCTATATATATGTATATGTATGTGTATATATATGTATGTACATGTATGTGTATATGATTATATATGCATGTATATGTATGTGTATATATATGTATGTATATGTATGTGTATATATATATATATATAT
>NC_056512.1:6678745-6681575 GCF_014905685.2 Nematolebias whitei
TATATATATATATATATATATGTATGCATATGTATATGTATGTGTGTATATTTATATATATGTACATGTATATGTATATATATATATTTTTATATGTATGTATATGTATGTGTATATATATGTATGTATATGTATGTGTATATATATATGTATTTATATGTATGTGTATGTATATGCATGTACATGTATGTGTATATGATTATATATGTATGTATATGTATGTGTATATATATATATATGTATATGTATGGTATATATATATATTTATGTATAATATATATGTATATGTGTATATATATATATGTATATGTATGTGTATGTGTATATATATATATATATGTACATGTATATGTATATATATATATTTTTATATGTATGTATATGTATGTGTATATATATGTATGTATATGTATGTGTATATATATATATATATATGTATGTATATGTATGTGTATATATATGTAAGTATTTGTATGTGTATGTGTATATATATATATGTATGTATATGTATGTGTATATATATGTATTTATATGTATGTGTATATATATTTATGTACATGTATGTGTATATGATTATATATATATATATATATATATATATATATACTTGCTGAAAAATGAAATCTTCATCTCCATAAAGCTTTTCAGCAGATGGAAGCATGAAGTGCTCCAAAATCTCCTGATAGCTAGCTGCATTGACCCTGCCCTTGATAAAACACAGTGGACCAACACTAGCAGCTGACATGGCACCCTAGACCATCACTGACTGTGGGTTTTTCACACTGGACTTCTGGCATTTTGGCATTTCCTTCTCCCCAGTCTTCCTCCAGACTCTGGCACCTTGATTTCCGAATGACATGCAAAATTTGCTTTCATCCGAAAAAGTACTTTGGACCACTCAGCAACAGTCCAGTGCTGCTTCTCTGTAGCCCAGGTCAGGCGATTCTGTTGCTGTTTCTGGTTCAAAAGTGGCTTGACCTGGGGAATGCAGTACCTGTAGCCCATTTCCTGCACACGCCTGTGCACATTGGCTCTGGATGTTTCTACTCCAGACTCAGTCCACTGCTTCCGCAGGTCCCCCAAGGTCTGGAATTGGCCCTTCTCCACAATCCTCCTCAGGGTCCGGTCACCTCTTCTCGTTCTGCAGCGTTTTCTGACACACTTTTCCCTTCCCACAGACTTCCCACTGAGGTGCCTTTGTAAGGATGGTACCATTTGCTGGCTCTGTTTGTGTCTGTGTTTCCCTAGTGTTTCCTCTTCAGTTTAATTGGTGCCACCCTTGTCTCGTCACAGCTGTTTGTAATCACGTCTTGTCTTGTCCCTGTATATAAGCCGTCTGTTCTGTCTTGTTTCTTGTCGGGTCGTATTTGTTGGTTCCCTGTGTTCTCCTGCGTCTCCTGAGTCTTCCCTGAGCTTCCTGAGTCCTTCCTGAGTTTCCTTCTGAGCCTTCCATTTGCATGTAAGTTTTGCTGCCACGTCAGCTGTTTGTTTTTGTTCTTTATTCATCATTAAAATATTTATTTTCATAATCTGCCGAGTTGAGTCCTGTCTGCACAACTGGGTTCGTCCCTGACCACCAAATCCTGACATTACGACCCGACCACATACACGGAATCCAGCGGGCAGGATTCTCTTGGCAACTTACCTTTTTTCTTTTTCTCCTCCGAGCCTCTTGAGATGAGCAAGCCCACAATCCAGTGTGGCGGGTTCTGCACCAGGCCCGTCCGCCCACAAGGACGTTATGACCAGGAGGTGGAAATCCTGTCTTCATCACTCCTCGTCCTCGAGGAAAACAGGGCTCGGCACCGGGGAACCCACCAGGCCCCTGTTTCTGAGTCTGCCTCGCCCGCTATTCGGGGTGGACGTCGGGGGAGGACGAAGAAATCGAGGACAAATTCTGTTTTGTTCCTGTCCCCCGACTCTCTCGCCGTCGCCGGGGAGGTAGAAAGTGGTCCCAGGGGCAGTCCGCGGCGACCGGCCCAGTCTCGTTGGCTGAGCAGAATCTTAGAGTTGGTTCTGGTGTTTCTGTGGGACCCGGGTCCGCCGCCTCACCTCCCAGGTTTCCGGTGGGGGCGAGATCCGATGTCCCGCGGGAGCTCCGGTCCACTCCTGTTCGGTTCGGCGAGTCCGGTCCACTTGACGTCACAGGGGCGGATTCCGTGGCCTCACCTTCCAGGTTCCTGGTGGGGGCGGAGTCCGGCCTCTCACCGTCACACCACGCTGCGGCTGTCCAACCCAGTATGACCGTGCCTCCTGGGCATTCTCCCAGTGACTCTGTGGGGGCGTGTTCCGCCGCCCCACCTCCCAGGTTTCCGGTGGGGGCGACACCTGACACCACATCCTCACATAGAGACATTTGTCCATCAATCACATATTCACCCCATGAACTTGCTTCTATAAACCAGATTTTACTGGATTCATTTCTTAATGCTAAACATAACCCGGACTGCTCAGACGTTATATTTTCAATGATGGAGGAATTTTTAGTTTCACGGCCCGGTCTCATTCTGCTCCCAGAGTATAATCGGTTATTAATAGAAATTAGGACTCTCATCACACCCAAGGTCACTAATACACATTCTGAACCCATAATTCATCCTGCACCTTTTGGCACCACCGTCTCTGAACTCTCCTCTGCTCCTCTGACTCCTGCACCCATCACCTTCTCCGCTGGTTCGCCTGCTGAGCGCCTCGCCGTTGGTGCACCTGCTCCTGTCGCCTCAGAAGACTCAGCATCTGTTTCTGTTTCCCGCCGCCGCCGCAGAAGATCAGTTCCTGCCACCGCTGCAGAGCTCCAGGCCTCTCCGTCGTCTGCTGCAGAGCTCCAGGC
>NC_056512.1:6681585-6682647 GCF_014905685.2 Nematolebias whitei
GTCTGCTGCAGAGCTCCAGGCCTCTCCGTCGTCTGCTGCAGAGCCACAGGTGTCTCCGTCGTCTGCTGCAGAGCCACAGGCCTCTCCGTTGTCTGCTGCAGAGCCACAGGCCTCTCCGTCATCTGCTGCAGAGCCACAGGCCTCTCCGACAGCAGCAGCAACTCCCCGGGCCTCTCCGACAGCAGCAGCAACTCCCAACGTCCCCTCGTCGCCTGCTGCCAACTTCAAGGTCCCCTCATCGCCTGCTGCCAACTCCAAGGTCCCCTCGTCGTCCGCTGCAGTTCTCCAGGTTCCCGCGTCATCTGCTGCGCTCTCCAAGTCTCCAGAGGGGTCGGCGCCCTCCACTACCACTGAGGATTCGCCTCCATGGTCCTCCATGTCGGCTGTTACAGCTCCCCAGGACTCTATGGCGCATTCTGCGTCTCCCTAGGACTCTATGACGCATGCTGCATCCTCCAAGGTTTCTATGCCGCCAGATGCAGCCCCCTCGTCGTCTACGCCGCCAGACGCGGCCCCCTCGTCGTCTATGCGGCCAGACGCGGCCCCCTCATCGTCTACGCGGCCAGATGCGGCCCCCTCATCGTCTACGCCGCCAGGTGTGGCCTCCTCGTCGTCTACGCCGCCAGCTGCGGCCTCCTCGTCGTCTACGCCGCCAGCTGCGGTCTCCGGGGTCTCGTCTCCGCCAGCTGCAGTCTCCGGGGTCACTTCGCCGCCAGCCGTGGTCTCCGGGGTCTCTTCGCCGCCAGCCGCGGTCTCTTCTCCGCCAGCTGCGGTCTCCGAGGTCTCTTCTCCGCCAGCTGCGATCTCCGGGGTCTCTTCTCCGCCAGCTGCGGTCTCCAAGTCGTCATCGCCGCCTGCCGCGGCCTCCAAGTCGTCAACCCCGCCTGCCGCGGCCTCCAAGTCGTCATCACCGCCTGCCGCGGCCTCCAAGTCGTCATCGCCGCCTGCCGCGGCCTCCAAGTTGTCATCGCCGCCTGCCGCGGCCTCCAAGTTCCTATGTGTTGGACGGCCTCCTGGCCGCCCCCCTGAACGTTGGTCCCGTGATGGACGGCCTCCCGGCCG
>NC_056512.1:6682747-6689468 GCF_014905685.2 Nematolebias whitei
GTGATTATTATCAAAGCCAACTGTAGTTTTGATCACGACACCAAGGCGCTTAGATGACCATCACAGACCAAATGTGGGGTTGACACCTCCGTCAGGCTGCAGTTGATGTTAGTGACCTTGGACAGATTGACCACCAGCTCTTCTTTCAGCCTTTCAGTCTTCAGTTTGTCTCCCTCGGTCTGGAGACCAGTTCAGCTTTGTGCAGCAGTTCATATCTCAGCATACAGCCAAGACTTGACTGGATATTCTCGCTGTGGACAAACTCCAGGACCCCCTCTGGACAGTTAATTCAGTTCGCTGTTGGACTGTTAGATCTTTGAAAAGTCACGTTACTTGGCTGACAAGTTCTTTGTTGTTGTGTCAGTGGTGCTTGACTGACAACGTCTTTGAACCGTCTCATTGGTCAGTTTCACAGACCCAACTTCAGCGCCCACCTGAACACCTCTGGTATCTGATCCGGCACCCAGCACTAGAGAGTCCTGATCAAAACTCAGATGGATGCTGTATGCATTTAAATGCTAACTTCTGTGTTTTGTGGGCCTAGCCAGACTCATCTTCCCAATCCACAGGTCTGTCCTCTCAGGCCGCTGAGAAGGAAAAATAAACAATCCAATTATTAAAATCTGATTCAACATTCATCTGTTTTCCACATTAATCATCTGTTAGCAAGTTCTACTCTGGAACTGCAGCGTTTACCTTCAACGGAGTCATTCCAGTGTCCTGGATTATACAACAGATGTGTTAACCGCTCAATTACATAAGAGTGAAAACTTCCATTAAACACTGCACAATCTAAGTCTTTACCCCTACTGCATAAGATATTCCCTTCAAAACAATGTCTTCCATCTTGTAGAATATGTGTTTTGACTCACCACCTGACAGTGAAGTCCACTCTCAGGTCCACATTATCCATTTAGACCTTGTAAAGTTTTAGGCAGCATGATAATATGTAATCACTTCTTGTTATATAACAAATCTGCAAATCATTTCATCTCATACTATGCTGGTTCACTGTATCACAAACAAAATACTTGTAATTCAAACAATTAAAACTATGTATACCCTTCAAGACATCACAGAGTCCATTGTCACTGCACAAAAACGTCTACATGCACCTTTGTTCACAAAGTACAACTTCTTAAACTCACCATGTACACATCTCTGTTGTCCTTTTGCACTCCTAGGGCCTGTGTGAAATCTCAAGTCATAAAGTTAAAGTCATGTCATTTACCCCCTAGTATTGTTGTTGTCCCATAATTAATCTAGTTCCGGCAGCTCTTAGAAGGAAACAGCTCCTAAACGCTAAACATTTTCAATATGTGATAAACTCATGTGGACTGATTAATTTAACCCAAGTATTTCAATTTGAGTTTAGTTAAGACTGATTAATTTAATCCAAGTATTTCAACTCGAGTTTAGTTTCCTAATTTATTTGACCTAAGCATTTCAATTTGAGTTTAGTTAAGAGTTTCTTTGACCAGAATAAAATTTTTCTTTGTTTTACGAGTGTCAAGGATTTTGTTTATTACTTATTTTTTATTCTGTTGTTTTTTTAGTTGAATTTAAAACCTGATTTTATTGTCAATTCCAAGAAGTAATTTTGGCTAATTTGTTTACAATGTGTCATCCAGAAATGTTTAAACTTAATTTGACCTGTTTATGATGTTTATTTGTTTTATTTGTCCTGCTTCCTTCAGCTTTACCCTTTTCAGAAGTCACCACAACGAATCATTCCTCTTAGGCCTTCGTCAGACCTATGCCTCACTTCCTCACCGTCAACTCTGATTGTACAGAAATTGTTTAACCTTGCCTTCTTATCCCCGTTTATGTCTGGCATCAGACAGCTGTGGTGTAATCAACTGCGTGCTCGTATTATCTAATTCCGCCGCCTCTCTCCTACTGGTTTTGTTTTAAACGATGCATTACCTTTCCCCTAGTTTAAACGATGTATGAAGTTCCTCTCCCAACGTTCAGTGACTGAAAATGGCGTTCTGATCTCCTCCTGCCACGATCACCCCTGTTGATGTACCACCTCCAAGCACCTCCTCCCTCTTTTAAGCTGTATTCAGCTTACTCCAACGTTTTTTACTTCTGCTGACGTATTTCTGTTAATTTCTGAACATTGTGCTTCTTCCAGCTAATGTTTGGAAGATTCAGATACACCTGCTAACATTACAGATACCATTTAGCTGTTTCATGCCAATATCAGCTAATTCCACCTTTATTTTAAATTAATCCAACTTTTTCAGCCTAATTCAGGAACACCAAGCCCTACCCACTTACTTTTGGTACTTTAAGCTTATTTCTGCTTGTTTTAGCTATTGGTCTGCTGGTCTTTAGCTAATTGCCTCTTTTTTTGATACTTCCCCTAATTTGTGCATTTTGTCTCTGATATTGATCTTGTAGATTTTCCACAGGATTCACATGTTCCACATTTATGAGTTCCACACCTGATAACAACATTCACACACTCAGGCATTCAAATATTTTTTTTTCATGCACTCATGGCCTCCGTTGTAATAAAACAGTTCTCAAGTCTGAAAACTCAGTGAGTCAAGACTTGTAAATGCCTCATACAACAGCGCCCCCTTTCGGTCAGGATATGGAAGCTCCACTCACACACAAACCCACACACAGTGAAAAAAGGAAAAAAACTAAAGTAATCTTTCGCTTCTCCCCCACACACAGACTCAGACATGCTCACTGCCCCCTCTTTTTTCCTTCTCTCCATTGTTACGTCTCCCTCAATGTCTCCCGGCCTTGAAGCCGTTACACAACATAGAAAACACGGCGCAAACAAAAGTTATTACAACGTCCTAAAACTAATGCGATCCCTGACCACATGAAATTTAGTAAAACTACCTAAGTCCCAGACTTTTCACATTCCCCTTCGAACTAAATTATCAATTGAGTGCAATTTAACATCCAGTCGACAGATGTAGTGGAGCCCCCACGCCACAGCTCATCAAGTCCCCGACTTGATTACACCTTAATCTTGTCAGATTAAGGTTTTGTTCGCCACTTCCGCTGGGGGAAAATGTGTCGTTCACGTCCGACGTGAACCCCGGCAGGTCCCAGACCACCCTCCGGCCACAAGTGAAACTTGTGAAACTAACAAACACTACCTAAACGTCAAATAAAGCGTTTGGCGCTTAAACTGTCTGAATATCGTAACCCACCTCGTCAGAATTAACACGAATCACCGGAAGTTAGCTTAAATAAAACCATCTTTATTTCTGGAGATGGCTGCATGCACACCAACAGAGGAATTTGAATTTAGTTTTAATTTAGTTTACGGCCGAATAGCCAGTACTCCGGACCTTAAGGTCCAAACAATTAACCAGCTTACCTGAAATTAATGGGCCCAGTGTTCCTCTCTGCGTGTGCATCGCAAGCCACCTCGATCCAATTCAGTCTAGGCCGCGTCTCGCTGCACGTCGGGTCACCATTCTGTCGTGGCTGGTTACTACGTCGTGTTCAAGACAGCTGAGACATCGCCCTCGGTATAAAAGATTTATTTGACAAACAGGGGTTACAGATATTCAGAGACAAACAATTACATTAATAAGATATATGCATATATCTGGAGCCTTAAAGAACGAACCGTCTCGGTGTGCGCCTCCCGGAAATGCTCGACGAGCGTGTGTCATTTCTGGCTTTTATAAAAGCTTGGAAAAGCTAGCTCCTCTGATTGGTTTAGCCGCTTCAGTTCCCATGGTTACTGGTTTAGCCCGCCCCCTGAAGGACGTTAGTTGAAAGTTTATGGCACACTGAAATCGTCGTTTTAGCTGTTTGTTTAACGTGATTATACCTTAGTGATACCAAATGATTTGAGTTAAAGTTGTTTATTTCTAGGAATAATTAATAACTATTAATTGTTATCTAACTCATGTTTGCGTGTTCTTACTTGATCCTTTTTATACTTTTTAGTTTAGTTGCTGTTGTAGCTTACTGTGACAATTAACCCTGTGTCCTCTCAGCTAAACCGGCCCTGTGTTCAACAATGATTAAATGTTAATGGTTATTATTAAGAGAGATCCTGAGGGATTTTATTTAGTCAAACTATATTAAGTCTAAATTAAAGAAATGTGTTCTAGCTTTATTTATGTTAATCAGTCTGCTATCTGGCATGATTTGATTGCTTGTAATATATCAAATGTGAACTTGTAAAATTATCCTTAGCTAATATGAGATTATATTTAAAGGTCAACTAGTTAGAATTAGCAAACATTTTCTATAAATATAGTTCAACCCTGGAGAAAAGACACACCCACACTTTGACACATGACATTTGAATGCTTGATAGGAAATAATAAAAGGTATAAAAATATGAAATCCAACAATCCCTCTTTTGATCTCCCCATATTCATGGGAGATCACCCCTTTTTGGATTTGTCCATAAGGAAGTGACCCAACTTACTGCAACCCTCCAGGGGTCCTGGACCAGACCCCTGGTTCAAACCCTTCAAAACCTGTAAAAAATACCAAATGCATAAACCTTCATAAAATTACAAAAAACTACAACACCTAGTAAGATATAAATGCGTAAAACTCTACCCTAATACCAAAATTGACCTCCTTTTAAACCACCTTTAAAATACCTCGTGGTATTTTAGAATGAATAAATGCCCAATTGAATGGAGTAAAATTTTGAATAGTTAAGAGCTTCCAATTGAATCCACGACCCTTCTCTGGTTATTTTTCAGAATGACTGAAAGGAAAGACTAGACACTCATTAAACAGGAAAAGCCAACACCCTCAATTTAAACAGTACTATCTAGCCGGTCTTCGGTTCTTGAGCTTGCGGTGGGAGGCCTTGTTCGTCCATAAGGGTCCTTTGGTGCTCAGCGGGATTCGGCCCGCGGAGATATCTTCATGTAAAGTCCTCAGAACCTTTATCAGTCTGATTAAACATTCTAAATGACGTGTGTGCATTGGGACAAAACTAAAACCAGTTTGACGCATCTTCTGTTCTTCACGGTCAGGGCTGGTAATCTTCGTCCTTACCCGTTCCACCTGACTGACCGACTTAGGCAGAGCGGAGACTTCTTCTCCAATGTTTGCTACTGCCTTTTTCCAACAGAACAAAGGGGCAAAGAATGAGCTCCCACGAAGGTCCTGTCACCTCCTCCAGGTGTAGTGGGGAGCTGATGTTCCAGCAGATCAGCCTCAATCAGGTCCAGCGATCGATTCCGCTCCTCTCCCTGGGTGCACTGGTTGTGGTCGTAACAGGTGTCACTCTCATTCTGGAGACCGATGGCGTGTGATGTTCTCTCCACCACCTGGTGGGGTCCTGTCCCTCTTTTTAGCAGGCCCCAGTCCGATGTGAGTCTGTCTCCTGGGTCAGAGATTCTCCCTCCTGGTGAGAAAAGCTGGACACCAAAGCTTGTGAATTGTTAAACACCCTGCATGGCCTTTTGCTTATTTTATCTATGGGATCCATGACCCATTTGTGGACCTGGAAAAATGACAGTGGTTACTTCCTAGTGAGTAAAACCTGTTTCTTAATTATGGGACACCCTGATGGTCATTATTGCTACTGCTAGTGTGTACTCTTACACTGTAATGTTATAATAAAACAGAATTTGAAAAACTGAAATAAAATGCTATTCTTACATTCATCTATACACTTGAAACTGAAATGAGGAACCTACTGGACTTCTCCAGGGATACCTGTGTTCTCTCGTCTCGTCTGTCATTCACCATCCAAGCCTTTGCAGTCAACAGGTCTACCTACAATTAGTAAAGTTAAAACATGCACAACAACACCCTGCAATAAGCAATCCCCCACGCCGGCCTCCCTCCTCCTGGAGCCTGTGGAAGTAACTTCATTTAACGCTTGCGCACAACATCAAAGTACAATATAACCTTACAAGTTTTAAAACAGCTGACATATAACACTGTGAGAGAAAAAAGACTTTAATCTTCTATCCAGGTACCCGTCTGTGCTAGAGAAGGGAAGAAAGAGCAAGGAAGAAAAAGAGAGAAAGAGGAAAAATAAAAGAGAGAGAGAAAGAGAAAAATGTGGTTAAAATACTTTGTTCATGACACCTTTTATTAGCCCAATTAAACTATAAGTCCAGTCCAGTCCAGTCAAGTCAGTTGTGTTTAAAATTATCGAACCCCCCCATTTCCCCTTAACCTTTGCTCAAATCCACTTCAGGCTAGGGGCGTCCCCGTTTTCTGGAATCTGTACACATCACAACAAAGAAAGAAAATAATACTGTTGTTAAACCGATATATACAATATACAAGTGCAATGTCTTTTTGTAGGCTTCTGATTTATTCCACTTTTCAAATGTCAATGTGATTATCCTAAATGATCCTTTAAACGCTTCAGACTTACTACTGGCTTTTTTTTTTAAACTATAAAACCCTAAGAAGTTATTTTTGTATATTTTGTAATGATCTAATCATTGTATGAACTGTTCCCTGCTAAGAGCAGCCTTCACCTACCCCCTTTTTGAAACAGTTTTCTGTTTCAAATCTGAAGTATTACCTTCCGTAAACCACTAACACCCAGTTTGAATATTAGTTTCAGAACTATAAAATATGGTGTAGTTTTAATCTTTCCACTACTGTTATTCAACCCAGGTTTTGCAAACAAATAGCCAAATACAAACCAAGCTCTCCTATAATTTAGCAAAGAGTTAACCATTAAATAAATTTCATCCCTTGTATCAAACTAGACCCACCAAATGAGCTCATTCAAGGCAAAGAC
>NC_056512.1:6690765-6692017 GCF_014905685.2 Nematolebias whitei
ATATACATACATATATACACATATATATATATATACATATATATACATATATAATAATAATAATAATAATAATAATAATAATAATAATAGTAATAATTTTTATTTCAGGGCGCCTTTCAAAAACCCAAGGTCACATTACAAAACCAATTAAAATCAGCAATTAATAAAAACAGAATCAACAAATAATTAAAAATAAGTCACAATAAAACAACACTTAAAACAAAGTTAAAAGAAAGTTAAAGAGAATATGTCTGTTTAAACAGGTGTGTTTTCAGTGGTGATTTAAAAGAGGGAAGAGAGTCTGTGTTCCTGATGACTGGAGGGAGGGAGTTCCAGAGCTGAGGAGCACAGCGACTGAAGGCTCTGTTCCCCATGGTGACGAGACAGGCAGAAGGAACAATAAAATGAGTGGCAGATGAGGATCTGAGGGAACGGGAAGCAGTGGAGATGTGAAGCAGATCACAAAGGTAAGGAGGGGCAAGGTTATGGATGCACTTGAACGTGAGAGTTAAGATTTTAAAATTTATTCTAGCTTCTATGGGCAACCAGTAAAGCTGCTGCAGAACCGGGGTGATGTGTTCTCTGAATGGGGTACAAGTTATGACCCGAGCTGCAGAGTTCTGGAGGAGTTTGAGTTTATGGAGCGTCTTATTCGGGAGACAAAAAAGAAGAGAGTTGAAATAATCAATCCTGGAGGTGATAAGGCTATGGACAAGGATGGCAGCAGCGTGAGGAGTAAGAAAGGGACGAAGTCGGTTGATGTTACGTAAATGGAAGTATGCAGACCGATAGATAGAGTTAATATGAGATTGAAATGAAAGAGTATTATCAAGTATGACACCCAGTCTCTTTACCTGAGGGGAAGGAAGAAAATGGGAGTTGTCAATATTGATGGAAAAACTGCGATTTGGTTAAAGTGGAGACTGTGCCAACAAGTAAAACTTCTGTTTTCTGACTGTTGAGTTTAAGAAAATTTGAGGAAAACCATGATCTAATTTCCATAAGACAGTCAGATAGGGAGGAAGATGGAAGAGATGAATTGGGTTTTGAGGAAATGTAGAGCTGGGTGTCATCTGCGTAACAGTGAAAATTGAAATTGTGTTTCCGGAATATGTGGCCAAGAGGGAGCATATAAATAATAAATAAAAGGGGCCCTAATACAGAACCCTGGGGCACACCTGCAGCATATACATATACATACATATATATACATATATATATATATATATATATATATATATATATATATATA
>NC_056512.1:6692117-6694510 GCF_014905685.2 Nematolebias whitei
ATACACACACACACATATGTATATATATATATATATATATATATATATATATATATATATATATACATACATATATATTCCATTCGTTTTGCTCATCATAGGGGTCTGTGTATTTTTATTATTTTTAATGTATTTTTAGATAACACAAATAAAGGTTTGACTAGTGCAAATAAAATTGCAGATATCTTGATAGCAAATAACGACTAGGCAAAACTAACTTAGAAATGTCTCGAACTGTACTTATGACGTCAAAATTCCTTTTAAGATATCTCAAAATGAATTCAGGATATCTTGAATGTTTTTTCATGTAGACAGCTTTTCTATATAAGATATCTTGAATTAACATTTTGACCAGTCAGAATGACAATCAAGATATGTAGACTAATTATTTGACTATTCAAAACATCACAGATTTACGTAGCATTTTGGCAGAAAAATCACAAGGCATTTTAGCCTTATTGTCTGCAATGTCAGGTCAGTCCAACACAACGCTCGTATTTTTAACCATAGATATAAACAGTAGATCCCTCATTGGCTGCTGCGGCGCAGGATTTTCGGCCGCCATCTTGAAACGGTCGTCCTTATTTGTTAAAGCAGAAGAGGTCTCAGCACTTCGCAGCTTATTTCTGTTCTAATCGACGGACTGTTGACGTCAGGTCTCGGGGGATAACTTTTCTCAGTAAGATGAAGATATTATTGTTAGTATTTTGTGAATATAATATTACTGTACTGTATTTATGTCCACCAGCTGATGTGATGTTCAGTGTAACACGGTGTTCAGCTGCAATGAAGCTGACTGAGATCTGATGACAGGAATATTTTTCTAACAAGCATACTCACTATTTCAGTAGTTTTTGTTCATTATCAACAGATGTGCATCAAAACTGGAGTTTTGTTTAAGTTCTAGGAAATAAAAAAATAAAACTAGGGAGAATATAGGAAATAGAAAATAAGATTGACCTCCTCTGTACAATGTTTTTGTGTAGACACAAATCTCCTGTTTTCATTTTGAAGGTTTCCCAAAGAACAAGATGTGAGGAAGAGGAGGAAGTATCTTTGAGGAGGATTCATCTGAGCAGTGCGGATTTTAAACTGGAGGATTTTGATAAAACTGATCAGACTGTCTGACTGAGAGATGGTGTGGTACCATCGGTTCACCTTCAGAGAGTAGGAGCATCATTATAAGTTCATTAGAGTTCATAAAGTTACATATTTTATTGTGAGTCACAAGGTGAGACACCTCCATGTGTTTCTATGAACAGGTAACTAGAGACTGTAAAGTTCATATTCATGATGCTTTTTCATTTCAGCTTGAAAACTGCAGGACTACAGGAACTCAACAAAAACTGGAGCTGCTCTGTCTGTGGCCTCTCAGGAACGTGCACGTCACACACACACTCTCAGGAACGTGCACGTCACACACACAACCTCAGGAACGTGCACGTCTCACACACAACCTTGACCTCATGATGTGAGTATTTCTATTTTAAACTTTTATTTTTCATTTAGCCTTTATTTATCCAGGTAGTCTCATTGAGTCACGAGAACTCATTTTCTAGAGAGACCTGTTTAGGAGCAGATGGTGGGAATTAAGGGCCTTGCTCAGGGGACCAGGGTGGGGCCAATGAGGGTGGAGGCAGGTGTGGGGGTTTCACCTTTTCCACCTCATTTTGATGTTGACCGTACCGGGAGTTGAACCTGTGACTTTCCGATCACAGGCCCATCTTCTAGCCTCTGCTCCACCACTCCCCCCCATAACATTATATCATAATGGTCATATTAAAATCTCACTGGTTTCCTTCCAGATGTGTTAAACAGCTACTGGTCCCCCTGATGTTTCCAGGTGTCTGTGGTCAGTGGAAGAAAAGCCTGGCATGAACAAGATGATGCTGGAGATCATCATTTGACGAGAGCTCCCACCTTCTAACTGTGAAGAACAAGAGCAGCTCAGTGATTCCCTCAAGGCTCAGTGAAGGTGCTGAGAGCTGCAGAGAGGCTGATTCATGGAGCTTCAACACAGCAACCTCCAAACATGTCCACCCTCACACACATCGTCCATGAAGACACTGGACCAGAGCACAAGATAATAAGACATTGATAACAACAACAGACATTCACAAATGATTCATACAAATCTAAGTTTTTTAAATTGTTTGTTTGTTTTACAATTGAAAAACAGTTTGTTATCCACTGTTGTCATCACTCTTTGCTAAAATCCAGGTCTCTCTTGTAAATGAGTCCTTGTGGCTCACTGGGACTAACCTGTATCAATAAAGGTTGAATGAATATAAATATATATATAATAATTTATTCAACCTTTTATTTATACAGGTTGGCTTCATGGAGCCACAAGGACTCGTTTACAAGAGACCTGCTCCAGACAGGACAGTAAA
>NC_056512.1:6694610-6696959 GCF_014905685.2 Nematolebias whitei
AATATTTTATTAGTGTTAATGTTAACTCCACCAAGAATATTTAAATACACTGAACCATGTGTTCAGCTTTAATGGCTGTACTCCTGAGATTTACAGAGGAAAAAATCGTGAGAATGAGTTTAGTATTTAGCTCTGACTGATTAAACGCGCAAATACTTCATTGCTCCTGTCAAACAGGTTACACTGAGTGGAGCGGTCGACCGTTTCAAGATGGCGGCCCTAAATCTCGTCAGCGCCAATAGACGATAACGGTCAATGCTGTATCTAGTCATATATGATATCTATGTTTTTAACACAATGCGGGATCTAGCTTTTATGATCTATGGAGACGGCAGTCCTCGTGTTCAGATCGTGAATATTCGGGTTTTTCCGTAACTTCTCGGGTTACTGTGACGTCACATCAGCAGCAGCAGAGCGTGACAGTCGGGAGGAGAATGGGTGCGATGATGGCGACCACTGAACCGACTCTCTGACGCTAAATGTCATTCAGAAAATCATTGACCACGCTTCGAGAACAGCTTCTGAGATGGAGAGGCCCGTTTCTCCGGATCAGGAGCAGCTCTGGCAGTTTCTGAGGAGGCTGAAGGAGGTTTTCGACGTCTGTGACGAGGATGCCGACGGCTTCATCCGGGTGGAGCACCTCGTGAATCTCGGGCTCCAGTTCGGTCAAGGAGACGAGGTGAGGTTCGAGAAAAGGTTCCGTGAACGAATGGCTGCCTCATTCTGACAGGATGTGCTCACTGAGGTTTAGTTTCATTACATGTCGCACCTGTCGTCAGGTGAGACAGCCGCTGTCACTCGTTAACAGGCCGGCTGCGTCTAGCTCCTGGACGCTTCGAAGTTTGGTAGAAAAGAGCACTAAACATTTCCTGACCTCCATATGATTATCACCCACAGCCGGACGGAGAGCGGGCGATAATGTTTTTACCCGTGTGGGCGTGTCTGTTCATGAATCACTGAGTGAATTTTAATTAAACTTTCATAAACACTGGATCAAGATGGCCGCAGAGCCTTTCAGATGACGTCAGCCCATTCAGTTTACAGGTTAATGTTTGGGAATGTAGTAGCTGACACTGATCCAAACCAGGCTCTGAGCACTGACATTAACCATGGAGTCAGTCTGTTAGAAAACTTTCATGAACAATTATGGATTATAATGAACTTCTCAAAGTAATCATTGGATATACATCTACAAATGATTATGGTCAGTCCAAGACAAGATGGCTGCCACAGCTCATCAGTATATTGGCCATCACAGACATGTCTCCAACAGATACTGACCTGAGGTCTGGTGTGGTAGTAGCTGAGAGTTATCCTCGGCATATAATGTGAGTGTGAGTGTGAGACTTGTTGGACTTGTTGTGAGAAGTGACCCAACACTGGAGCAGTGATCAGCCAGTCAGATTACTGAACTGCTTACAGAGGACGCTCACTGAGATCTGGTCATCTTCTGGAAGTTGTTGGCATCTAACTCGTTCCACCATTTGTTTGAACATTTCATACATCAAAACGTTCAGCTCATTCAGGACATCCCTGCCCTGACTTTTGCTATTGTGTAATTTATACTTTTAGAAATATTGATCTTTTTCTGCCATGTGTTTTCTCATTGAAATGAAAGGAGCTCTTGACATCCTTCAGGGTCCGTGTACATTCAGTCAGTTCGTTTTTTCGTTTCAAACAAAAAATGAAAAAAACAAACAAAAATTTTTTTTTTTCGTTTTCCGTTTATTAAACCAAAATCGGATAACGAAGCATAATCCGATTTCCGATTTTGTGCACAAAACGAAAATGGAATTAATGGATGACGAGCGCTCAGTTTTGATTTTCATTATTTCATTTTTGACAAGTGGTCTGAACCAGAAGTTCTCTCTGCCCCGCACCGTGTAGCATGCAGCTCGTGTAAACACGTTCAAAACGGCGGTGAATTCATATGAATTAATTTGATTTTTACCCACCAAAAACCTTAAATCCTGATTTTATTTTTTGGTATGTAAACTAAAAACACATAAGAACTGAGAAAATTCTGAGAGACAGTGGTTTTCTGAATGCGTGTTAAGATATGTATGCTCTCATTTGTACTTTTATTTTATTTTGAAAGAGCACTTCCTGTTCTTCCTGTATGGAGCGTGAGTTTATTCCTTCTTCTTTTGACGAAACCAAGAAGCTGACATCGTGTGTTTATTCCTCCGTCCCTTTTACTGGTATTTCTTCATTATTACGCAAATTCTGCTGGATGAATCATCTCTGCTAACAATCCGGAAGTAAGCCCAATTTGAACCACCTGATGTCCATGGTAACTGAAGCTGGTCCCGTCACCTAATCTGATTTTTATTTTTATATATACATATA
>NC_056512.1:6697059-6702845 GCF_014905685.2 Nematolebias whitei
GTATAGTGTTGACTGAACGGTCAGAGAGCGGACTGGTCGGGGCTAGGAAACTGCATCTGAAGCATCCTGAACAAGCTAACTGGTGAATGGACATTCTCAGCCTTAAAATAAATTAAAACTTATGCCAGAAACGCGACAGAACAGACTCGACTTTCAGGGTTAGCTTCCATGGTGACAGAAAAGACAGTGCTGAAATGGAAACACCATGATGATCTGCAGGACAGAGGAACTGAACTCTGACAGGGAAGAAAGTAGGATGTTTGTGTACAGATATTTTATATTTTTATCAATTTAATATGTCCATATTGATGCTTTTTGTTAAATGTGTGATGCAGCTGTGGCTGCAGTTTGAAGAAAACTTATTTGGTTTTGTTAATTGTGTTTCTTCCTTCAGTAATGATGGCATCCATTCTCTCTACATAAGATACCCATCTGCAGTGTTTCCCCTAGTTAACTTGCCATGGCAGGGTGCTTATTTCATCCATGAGTTTTGTTGACGGGGGGGCGGAGACATGTCTGAGCACAGCTTGTAAAGTTTTTGAGCGGGGGGTGTTCAGTATGAGGGAAGAGGCGCCTTTAGCTTTTTAGCTAGAGCGCCTGTATTGCGTGCTGCTAGCTTAGCGTGACACGTTTGAGTTGTGCGCTGTTCAGGTTTTGAGTGTGTATGTGTGGTGTTCAGCTTGAGAGAAGAGGCAACATGAGCGCTGCCTTTAGCTTTTTAGCTAGAGAGCCTGTATTTAACGCTGCTTGCTTAATGCTATGTCAGTGCCAGGTGGTGCGGGGGGGCAAGTTCGGTTTTGGTAGGTGGGGTGCTCAGTTCTGTAGACGGTGTGGGGCACCCCGCTTGTATAATGGTAGCGGAAACGCTGCATCTGTGATGCAGTGCCTTATTATACCGTGTTCTGTGTATTGTTGGTTGTTTCTGTGGCCGTGGTGTCATAATGTCGGTATTAAGAGGTGGATAAATTCAGTCTGGACATCATGAAGGCCTAGAAGTAAAATACTTGTCCCTCCGCTGTATTTTAGCAACTAGAAACTATAATTAAAGTATTTCTGTGCGTTTCTCTTCACCTCCTCTATATTTTACTTGGGCATTTTGTCAGCTGTGAAGAGAGTTGTATGAAAGCTGCAGGAGAGGATTGATTAAATAATAAATGATGATATGAGATGGCACTCCCTTTTATTTATGGAAAGCTTTTATCTTTTCAAACTGTGTTTGTTTTTTCTCCATGGTGCCACTCCTGTTGTGCTGTTTTTAATTTGTTGTCTGCTGTATTTCTCTTACTTAAAAAAAATCATGTTTAATGTTTCATAGATCGGCTGGAATGAGTTCTGTATTTGTTGCTTTATTACAACATTTTTTTCACACACTGGAACAAGAGACATAAAAGGACAGCTGCCGTGCATTAGGCTACATGTTTATCACCTTTCTCTGCATTTTTAAAATACCTTTTTCCTTAATAAAAACCTCACATTTAATTTTTTAAAAAGTACTGACTTTGTTTTCTAAATATTTTGTTTTCATAGTTCTAGGTGAAATGTTAATGCCATTATAAAAATAAAAAGTGTCTGCAGGATTTTAATAGCTCAAATATGCTATTTATTAATTTATTTATATGCCTGCTTATGATGTTCAGCACTGACCGTTTCAGATAAAGTTTTAGTGATATAAACATTGATCCAGGGATGAAATGGTAAAAGAACCCAACAATTTTCAGTCAGGTCATCTGGACAGTTTCTTTTTTTTTTGTGCTGAAACATTTAACCTTCTATCCGGAAGGCTTCATCAGTCAAGGAAACACAACACAAAAGTGATTCTTCCCCCAAACAGCTTACTCCAAAGTGTAACAAACCAGTTATGTTGGTGCTAAGATGGTGTCTTTGGCACATCCCCTCCTCCGATGCTGGCCCTCTTCCTCATCGACAGTCATGTCAAACTGGTTCAAAACCAAAATAGTCCATGCTCAATAATCCAGGTATACAATCCAACAATTTTCAGTCAGGTCATCTAGACAGTTTCTTAGCACCAACATAACTGGTTTGTTCCACTTTGGAATAAGCTGTTTGGGGGCAGAATCAGTTTTGTTGTGTGTTTCTTTGATTGATGAAGCCTTCCGGATAGAAGGTGAAACGTTTCAGCAAAAAAAAGTAACTGTCCAGATGACCTGACTGAAACTTGTTGGATTGTATACCTGGATTATTGAACATGGACTATTTTCGTTTATAAAGAACATTTGATACAGCTCTAATGTTTATTATATTTCCAAATAATTTATTATTATTTTGTGATTGTTCTGTAATGCGTTTGCATATTGCTTTATATGCTATCTTTTAATTTTTACTATTTTATAATTTTATTTATGATACTACTAGGGCACCACGGTGGCGCAACTGATAGAGCTGCTGCCTCTCAGCAAGCAGGTCATTGGTTCAAATTCCAGTCTAGGGGCCTTTCTGGGTGGAGTTTGCATGTTCTCTCCGTGCATGCGTGGGTTTTCTCCGGGTACTCCGGTTTCCTCCCACAGACCAAAAACAAGCATGTTAGGCTGATTGGTGACTCTAAATTGTCCATAGGTGTGAGTGAGAGAGAGAATGGTTGTTTGTCTCGTTTGTCTCTATGTGTCCCTGTGATGGACTGGAGACCTGTCCAGGTTGTACCCCGACCCTCGCACAGTGACTGCTGGACATGGGCACCCGTGACCCCCGTGACCCAAAATGGAAGAAGCGGATAAAAGATAATGGATGGATGGATGATACTACTAAGGAGAAATGCACCAGAATGTGCTGTGGATGGATTTCAAATTTCACAGAGGTTTCTCTCACAGATGGCTTTTTTTTTCTGATTTAAAATCTAGATGTTTTGGATTTTAAGAAATTGTTTGTTAAAATTTTGTCTTTACAAAAAAAGAATATACAAACCAATGATTGTGTCCTCATTTACCTGAATCATGCATTTTTTTCATGTCACGTAAAGTGACGTCAATCAACCTGAGGTGGTCAGGTGCCACCCCAGCCATCCCTCTGGCTCCGCCTCTGATTCAGAAACGGCCTCCACTGTGTGATGATCATTTTACAGCTTTTACTGTGAAAAACGGGATGAACTGTATGTTCTATTTTCTATAGGCTTCGCCCTTTAAGGCTGTCGCTGGTGGGTTTATCCCTAGGCGCCCAGCGCTGCACTGAAAACTTTAGTCCACGCCCACCTGCTGTATGTGGGTCTCACCCCCGGTCTGTATAAATTACGGTGAGACCGGGTAATCGGCTCCCATTTTTTCTTCAGCCAGCTAGCTAGCATTGTCAGAAGAACGAAGAAGGAAAAGTTGTCCAGCTTTGACCGGCACAACTTTTGCTAAGGATGTCTGGGTCTTTGCCACGCCAACCTTCTGCCGTCCCGATGAGCTCTTCCTCCCTGAGGAGAAGCAAACGAGCAGCCTTGTTCAAGGTAAGCGCCGAGGAGTGCTTTTCCGTGGCGGGCCGCTACCCGCTGGACGACGCCATCGACTTTTCTAACGTGTTTTGTCCTTGTGGTAATTGAATGATTTCCTCAAAAAGGCGATGTTAGCAGCAGCCCCGCTGAATGTTTTTCCGTGGAGGACCGCTACTCGCTGGACGACGCCACCGCCTTTTCTAACGTGTTTTTTCTCTAGGTAAATTGGATGATTCCCTCGAAAAAGGCGTTGTTGGCAGCAGCTCCGCTGAGTGTTTTTTTTCTGTGGCGGGACGCTATGCGCGGGACGATGCCACCGCCTTCTTTGACACAGAGTCACACAGCGAATCGAATGATTCCTCCAAGAAAGGCAATGTAGAGCTGCCCCTTCCCTCCTGGAGAGTGTAGTGATGGAAGACAAGTGGCAGAGCAGATGCTCAGCCACCTCAGATCTTCCCACGTCGGCGATCACACCACTTCCAGCCATCGGCGCCCTCCTCTCGGAGCTGCCTGGCATAATCCAGGAGGATGTTAACACAAGGGACTTTCCGTCCCTCGCCTCCCTCTGCCTTGATCGGATGATCTGGCGGCAAGGTTGGCTCCGCCCCGGCTCATCGCCCTGACCCCATCTGGCCTTGCTGTCCAGCTGTGACGTCACACTGGAACGAGGCTGCAGCTAGGCCCGGCAAGTTGAAGACATCTGTCGCCACCTTCGCCTCCATCTTCAGAGTGGAGGGTTTTACCGATTGGTGTTTTTCCCTTAGTCCCCACCCCCTGGAACCAAGCCTGGCGGTGGCACTTGGGGCAAAAGCTTCCAGGATGGACCAGCAACCTGTCCCTCCAGGGAAGCATGACCAGATGGTGACAAGGTCTCCAACCGAGCTCACCAGTGCTCATTCCAGATGGCCGCTGCGAACAACATCGCCCTGCTGGCCTACAGCATCCCTAAGAGGCTGAAAGAAGCAGACCTGCTGGAGGAGACAAAGAGCTCTCTCTGTAAAGCTGCTGATGTCATCTTAAACATGTGCCACCTCTGCGATCTGCCTGTCCCGCATCGCCGCCTGGATGAACATGATCCAGAGGACCACTTGGCCCCGCCTCTCGCCATCCTTGTCTGAGAGGCTGCAGAAAACCTGCTGGAGGGCCTGCCTGTCCGCATCGCCACCTGGATGACCATGATCCAGAGGACCACTTAGCTCCGCCTCTCGCCATCCTTGTCCGAGAGGCTGCAGAAAGACCTGCTGGAGTGCCCCATCACTTCAGAGATGCTGTTCGGGGCCAACTTCAGGACTGTCCTTGAGAAATCGCAGAGGTCCGAGGAGGTCTCAAAGACTGTACACCATCTGGTGACGTCACAGTCCACTTGCCCCTCCGGCCGCTGGAGGGACCGCCTTGGCCAGCAACAGCACTAGAGGTGCTCCACAGCTGCGGCAGCAACTTCGCGCCGCTCACCTCAGCTTTATGTGAGACCGCAGCCTGGACCCAGCACAGAGGCACACATACAGCCCTTTTTTTTGTCGGAGCCTCCCTTGGGCTCCCCCGGAGAATCTCCGGAGCGAGTGATGGCAGTAAGGATTTTTGAGTCTGGTTGACGTTCATGAGAATCATGGCACAACACAAATGCGTGCCCGCTCTCGGAGCGCTACTCAGAGTGGCAGCGAATGTGCTCTCTGGACAGATGGATGGACCATCTGATCAGCAGGGGTTACACGCTGCAGTTTGCAGCTCAAGCCCCACCGTTCAGAGGGATTATAGAGACTGTTCTGTTTTCTCCAGAACGGAGCTCGTCTCTCCAGTCAGAAGTTCAGGAATTTCTGACAAAAAACGTGATTTCCAGAGTTCCCAACGGAGAGGAAAATACGTTTTTTTCCTCCCACTCCCACTCCAACCTCCTGGTTCTGATTTTTTTTTTTTAAACGGAGGGATGAGACCCATTCTCGACCTGTTCATGTTCAGCAATTCAATCATCAGAATCAGAATAAACTTTATTGGCATTGCACCGAGATACAATGCGAATATGTACGTACAGTCGTCCGAAGATGGGCGGAGTGCACTAAGCTGCGGCTATAAATAATTAGCGCGGCCTTCTTATTCTTATTCAGAATAATATTTTGCTTAGATAAAAAAAGGAAAGAAAACATGAGGAGAGACGGTATAAAAAAAAGATTTCTCACACCGTGACCTAGACAGGGCACAATTTGAGGCATCAAAAAAACCTACCACAGCAAAGCAACATAAACAGACGTTATACATTTACATATAGGTAGTGAAAACATTTAATTTTTAAGGGAAACTCATAGCATAGTCCAGAGCACCCCTCAGCCATTGTCCAGATAAGAGGTGACGTTCATCTTCAGCT
>NC_056512.1:6702945-6709498 GCF_014905685.2 Nematolebias whitei
CCCCCCCCCCCCCCCCCCCCCCCCCCAGCCATTGTCCAGATAAGAGGTGACATTCATCTTCAGCTCAGTTGAGGTCTGTTACATGTCCACGGCCTTGGGGAAGGGAGGGGTGAGGAAACAGTCAAAGCATCTTTGTTGTTTTCTAAACATTCCAGGAGGAGTTGAGATAAGGCCGGCGTCAAGGCCACAATTTGGGTCAGGCAGAACTCGTGAATTGTTGTTTCTGCCTTTAAAGTCTTGCTGGTACATATTCTCTGATGGAAACTCCAAAACAGCTGAATTGATCCTTTACTCCAAAAGTCGAGCTCACAGCTTCTCCAGATTATTCCACCATTCATGAGTGCTGCCAGGGAGATCACAGTCCTGATACAGCTGCTCCAATTCCCTGTCACAGCTCTACGTTCACTCCGAGCACTGTCAAGCTTCAATACATCCACACGAATTTGTAGACAACCAGATTTCACCAACCAAACTGTAGAATCTAGTTGTCATCATGAATCCAATTTGTTCCTTAGAGGTAGAGGGTCCTCCTTACCCTGACTCCTGTCAGGAGAAGTTGATCGATTTTGTTGAGAGACCAGCTGATCCTTCGAATTAAGAGGTATACAGGAAAAAAAGAGGCTTTTTAAGGGTTCACAGGACAAAAGAGCGCAGCAGGGAAGTGTGTGTGTGTGTGTGTGGGGGCGGGGACACATCTGGTTTCACCATAAAAAAGCAGGAAAAAAAATGGGGAGACAATTCCACATGCTGACAAACATCTGCTGGAGAACTTCACCAGAACGACTGGTTTTCATCTCCATAGATCTGAAGAGCGCATATTTTCACATTTCCATCATTCTGAAACACCCCACGCACGTTCTCGAAATGCGTGGAGATGGCTCTGCAGTCGTTACACATGGCAGGAATGAGAAATCTTTTTATCTGGACGATCTGCTCTTATTAGCTCCGTCCTGATAGAAAGCTGTCGCACAGACCAAAACGCTAGTGTTAAACCTACTAAACCTGGGATTTCTATAAACTGGGAAAAACTTCCGTTCATCCATCCCAGGTGATTATCTGGAAGTGGAGCTAAACTCAACTACAATGAGAGCCGTTTATCACAGCTGAGAGCCAAAGCTCTGTCAGTTCAGCTCCGCCTTGTCAAACCCTGCAGCATAGTGACAGTTCTGCCTGTAATTCGACTCCTGAGACGATGTCAGCGGCCCACATTGTGTTTCCGCTGGGCCTACCTCACATGAGACGCCTTCAGAGATGGTTCGCCCGCCTGCACATAGATCCTGTGCGCCAGAAGAGGTGGATTATCTTTGTGCCCCCCCCTCCATGAGAACCGATCTGAATCACTGGGGAAACCCCCTCATTCTGTCAGAGAGAGTTCCCATCAGCAGGCCTATGTCTCACGTCTCAAGTTTCACAGACGTGTTCCTGTCAAGCTGGGAGGAATGTGTCAGTCCCAAGCAGTGAGAGCATTGTGGCTGGACCACATGTTGCTTTACATAATGTGCTAGAATGTTTTTCACAGTCTGAAACGTGACTCAGCATTTTGCCCCTGCTGTGGGATCAGCATTTTCTGATCCATACAGACAACAAGGTGACGGCAGTTTACATAAACCGTCAGGGAGACATGCGCTCAGCCCAACTGTTACGTATGGCGAAACAGCTGTTGTGTTGGCCACACAGAAACCTGCTCTCCATCAGAGCAGTGTACTTTCCCAGTGTCCTGAACAGGCAAGCAGATATCATGTCGAGGGGCGGTTCCCGCCACAGAGACTGGAGCCTCCATCCCGACCTGATTTCTCGGATTTGGAGCAGGTTTGGCCGAGCAGCAGTGGATCTGTCCGCCACACGGGAGAACGCCCAGTGTCAATTATGGTTCTCACTGAGCCCACGAGACGACCCACCGTTAGGAGTGGATGCCTTCGCTCACAGCCCGCGGCCAAAAATGCTCTTTTATGCGTTCTCTCCAGTCCTGCTGATATCACGGACCCTGCATCGGGTCCGGGAGGAAGAACCGTCAGTCATCCTCGTAGCTCCTGAACGCATATGCGCTCCATGGTTCCCGAATCTGCAGCGACTGATATCGGTTCGGCTGTAGAAACTGCTGTGGGGGTGTGCTCTCCTCCAGGCAGGAAGAACGATCAGGAGTTACCTAGAAATAGGTCAGCATCTTTGGGTTTGTCCGCTGAACAGATCCGTTTAGAAAAGATGGGCCTCCCACAGGATGTGGTGCGTACGTTCAGGGTGCACGAGCTGCTTCCACCACAACGCTGTACACATCAAGTGGACAGTTTTCAGCGTTGGTGCACAGAGAAAGGTGTGGAGGCCATCTCATGGCCACTAGGTGGCATGCTGTCCTTTCTGCAGTAGCTGATGGACAGAGATCTAGCGTTCAGCATAATTAAAACTTATGCTGCAGCTATTTCTTCCTGTCACGAGGGCTTCGGTGACAAAACAGTTCTTAATCACTCGTTAATGAAGTGTTTCTTGGAAGTTGTATGGAGACACAGACCGGTGTCACGTCCACTAGCTTCACAGTGAGACCTAATGATGGTCCTGCATGCTCTGATCAAAGCTCATTCTGAGCCTTTAGATCAGGTTTTACTTAAATTTCTGTCATTTAAAACAGCCCTGCTGTTCATTCTGACGTCTGCAAAGAGAGTGAGTGATTATCTGCTCTCTCTGTTGCTCCCTCATGTCTCAGAATTCAAGCTGACGGCTGTTCAGCTTTACTACGTTTTAACTCTGCTCTGAAAAGCATCACCATCTCATTCAGATTGAGAGTGATAACCTTGGATGGGTTTTATCCTCTTCCTCATAATTCTGAGGAGGAAGCAACATCTCACCTCCTTCTGTCCCATGTGCGCATTTTTCATGTTACGTGGTGCACACGGTCGCATTGCGCCGCTTTCAGCGTATGTTTGTGCATTACTGGGACAGCTCTTCAGGATGTCCTCTATCCACCCAGCGTCTCTCACACTGGTTGTGTGAGGCTATTTCTGAAGTTTACAGTTCATCTGGACTGGATCCTCCAGAGAATCTCAGTGCATTCCACCAGAGGGTTTTGATCCTCCATGGCTCTGCATGGAGGGATGACGGTGGAGAATATTTGTATGGCAGCTGCCTGGTAATCGCCATGTTGAATTATTTGTTTTTATCTACGTGATGGTTCTACTTTCTCCATGACCCATTCTGTTCTTAGGGATCTAACAGAATATTTGTTTCATGGAGCCTCACTTTTGAGCTCACACCTGCCTGCATGCAGTCGCAGTGTAAGATATTTATTATCAGTCACAAGTTCATGACTGCTGATTTTATTGTTATTAACCGGTTCATCCTGAGGAACTGTTGGTCTGCTCTGTTTATTGTTACACTGTTACAGTTCGTATCCTCCGTTGTTCCTATTCACAGCAGCAGGTCTGCTATCTCAGCCTCTGTTCCTCACCAGAGATCTTTTCTCCGGCGCGCTCCTGCGCATGGAGCACGCAATTACGCAGCGCGTAATTACGCACACAGAAGGCTGAGTGATGAAATGTTTTTTTTGTGCAAGCAGGTGCTTCATGTTGTGTCTGAGTGGACCCAGTGAGGCATAGACTACATCCTGCTTTGCCTTTAACCCACTAGCGACAGTCTTAAAGGGCGAAGTCTAAACGAAATACAACGTTGGTTACGTACTGTAACCCCAGATTGTATGAGTATAGGCCCTTTAAGCTCTGGGCCTCACTGGTTCCTAAATGGCTGAAGAAAGAAAGCTATTTTGGGAGCCGATTACCCGGTCTCACCGTAATTTATACGGACCGGGGGTGAGGCCCACACACAGCAGGTGGGCGTGGACTAAAGTTTTCAGTGCAGCGCTGAGCACCTAGGGATAAACCCACCAGCGACAGCCTTAAAGGGCGAAGCCTATACTCATAGAATCTGGGGTTACAGTATGTAACCAACGTTTTGTTGATAAATGTCTGTGATAATGTAATCAAGGCCAACTGGGGATTTGTAAAGGAAAAAACAACCTGCCTTGTTTTTATTTACAGGTGAAGAAGTTGAAAAAGCATCTGAGTCCTAACGTTCATGGAAAAATCAACTTCAAAGATTTTTGCCATGCAGTGTTTGCTATGAAAGGTAAGCTATGTGTTGTTTGTGTTTTGTGGTTGTTGCTCTTTGATAGTATTGTATATTGTATTATTTTTTAAAGATTGCAAATAATAAACAAATATTGTGGTCAGCCTAAAGCACACCTGTGTGGTGGATGGATTATCTGGGCAAAGGAGAAGTGCTCACTAACACAGATTTACACTCATTTCTGCTCAAAATTTGAGAGAAAACGGTCTTTTGTGTTTGTAGAAAAAGTCTCAAATCTTTGAGTTCATATCATGAGAACTGGGAGCAGAGACAAAAGTGTAGTTTATATTTCTGTTCACTATAATTGAAATAAGATTCAAATTTTATTGGGCTGGGCAGCACGTTGGCACATCTGGTAGAGCTGCTGCCTCTCAGCGAGAAGGTTGCTGGATCAAATCCTTGTCCAGGGGCCTTTCTGGGTGGAGTTTTCATGTTCTTTCCGTGCTGCATGGGTTTTCTCCGGGTACTCCATTTTCCTCTCTCAGACCAGAAACATGCATGTTAGGCTGATTGGTAACTCTAATGTCTCTGGGTGTGAGTGAGAGAGTGAATGGTTATTTGTCTCATTTGTATGTGTCCCTGTGATGGACTGGAGACCTGTCCAGGGTGTCCCCCGCCTCTCCACAGTGACCGCTGGATATGGGCACCAGTGACCCCCATGACCCGAAAAGGAAGACGCAAGTAAAGATATTGGATATATGGATTTTAATGGGACCTTTTCACAGATTTGGACGTGAAGATCACCTTAAAAAAATAATCTACAGACCAACTGTAAAATCTGTGCGGTCATGCAGTATGTGTGCAGCTACAAGTTGGACCTAATCATATCAAAAGAAATGAGCCAACAGAGCGAGTCAGGCTGGTGTTGTACTTTGATTGGCAGAGTAATTTATTTCATACATATCAAAGAGCAATTAATTATGGATTCAGAGTGAATGAAAGTACAAAAATAAACATATTTATGTGAATATAGCTAGTTTGTAATAAAAAAGTAATATATGTAAGTTCTGTATATTTGACTTGCTTCATTGTTACTTCAGGAGCAGATCTTTCTATGGGAACTTAACACCATCTTGAGGTTTGTTTGCTCCCAGTGAGTTACTGCACACCCAGAAACATGTTCTAGAATTGCGCCGCTCAAGGTGGCTGCATGTTGGAGCAGCTCTGTTACTTTCATTCTGAGATTTTACTTTTGGAAACTTTAATTCATCCTTTTCTGGATGTAAATCACATTTTTTTGATGATTGTTTCCTCTGGTATCGGATGCTGTGCAGCTGGAAGGATTTTTACTGAAACTTTTTTTTTTTTAGTTTTGGACATTTATGATGCGTAACCATGGCAACAAGGCAGATTTCTACAACCAACAGCAGCTGATAAACATCTCGAAAGCTCAAATAATATCTCAACTACAGCCCCAAATCTCAAATGAGTTGAAACGGAGGCGCCAGAGATGCATTCCCATCTACCTACTGGCTGTGCTCGAGTGCCTGACCACTGAGATCCTGGAACTAGCAGGAAACATGGCTCATGACAGCGGAAGTACAGGATCATCCCTCGGCACCTACAGTTGCCTGTCCACAGCGATGAGGAGCTTGGCAGGCTGCTGGGAGTAGTGGCCATCGCTCTGGGAGGAGTTCTGTCCGGCATTCGGACGGTCCTACAGCCCAGGGGAACCAAGATGCCAGTCGAGTCTGGATGGACGGATCAGATGGCATCTGCAGCCAGTTTCTTAGGATCCACTGTGGGATGGATCTTTACAAGAGATCCTTCCTGCCTACAGCCATCAGCATCTATAACATCTCTCAATGAAATGAGGATAACGAGTTACAACAACAAATAATTTCCCTTTGGGATTAATAAAGTATTTTTGAATTTGAATTTGAATTTGAAACAGGATTGTCCCCTGGCCTATCAAAGAGAAACATGTCTTCAAGGAATTGAATAGATCTCAGTTTATTGATTTATTTATTTATTTTATGGGGAAAACATTTGTAAATAAAATGAACTTTAAAAAAAATATATAAAAGGTAGAAGAAACAAAAGTAACAGCACCCATTCCCTGAATGAGCTGAACACTTTGATCAATGATGAAAGGCTAAATTATTCATTCAACATATCCTGATGCATGCTCAATAATCCAGGTAGAAAAATCCAAAAAAGTTCAGTCTGGTCCTCTGGACATTCAAAATAAACAAACAAACAAAAAAAAAACAAAGCAAAAAAATATAGAAACGTTTCGTCTCTCATCCAAGAGACTTCCTCAGTCTGAGGTGCTGTTTTCAGCTCAGTCTCTTAAATAGCACCTTCTCAGAGTGGATCAACCAGTTTTGCTGCTGACAACCAAAACCAGCTCAAGAATGGACCATCAGCCTAACAATGGATCATTAGCACACTGATGGCTGTTTACTATTCACAGAGGGCTGAGTGATACTAGCAATCA
>NC_056512.1:6709598-6710192 GCF_014905685.2 Nematolebias whitei
GAATGTCCAGAGGACCAGACTGAACTTTTTTGGATTTTTCTACCTGGATTATTGAGCATGCATCAGGATATTTTGAATCACTTTGGCCAGGATTGCCTCGAACTAGTAAGAGAGTTTGAGAAAACAGCAAGGAAGAGGGCAGACTACAGGAACCACTTGCGATTCAACCTCAGATGTCGACAAAGTGGCATCATTCCCAAGAGCCCCTTGGGCTGGGGCCGGCCTGTGGTCGCTGTCAGGTAGGTGGTGCATGCGGTCGGCCCGACAGAGATTCTGTCAGGCTATCTGTGTGTGCCTGTTGGTTGCTCAGGTTGGGTTTTTGGTGGTCCCCCCTCTCTTGGATCAATTTGGGCCCCACGTTTGGTGTGGGGCCCACTCCCCCCGGTTGTGCCCCCCTATGCCGGGGTGCCCCCTTGCCGCCGGTGCATTGGTGGCTCTCGGCGTCTGGGCTGGGTGGTGGGGTGTACGTAGGTCTGCCCTGGTTGCTGCCTGGCGGGGCCTGGGTGCCCTGGCTCTGTCGGGGCTCTGCTGGAGGGTGGTATGGCCTCGGGGCTTGGGGCTCGGTGTCCATGGCCGGATCTACTTGGGGGGGGG
>NC_056512.1:6710292-6711952 GCF_014905685.2 Nematolebias whitei
GGGGGGGGGGGGGGGGGGGGGGGGGGGGCATGGGTTGCCGGCCGGACCTGTGGGCTCGTCGTTGCAGCTTCCTGTAGGCTCTGCATTGTGGTGGCTGGGGTCACTCGGTTCTTTCCTCTGCTCCTCTCTGGGGGGGTGCGGTTCTCCCTGTTGGGAGACTTCTGGGGCTCCAGGCCTGTGGGCCGCTGTGTGTCTGTGGCTCCGGTCCTCCCTATGTTGCCATTGTGTCCTGGAGGGGCGGGTCTGTGGGCCCCCGCGTCCACTATTGGGCATTCTTTTGGAGAAATCAGGTGGTGGCAGGCGTGCTTGCGCGGGTGTTTGGATTCAGGTGCTTTGACAGATACACGCTAGGTTGGGTAGTGGTGGAAGCTAGATGATTCCTTGTGCGATGTCGAATGTTTCATGGTGATATTGTGGGTGGCATTGTGCTGTGCATGTTGTTTTGTCGTGGTGGTCTCTCGTTTTATCTATTTCTCTTTTATTTATTTATTTATTCTTCTTTCTTCTCTTTCTTTAAAAAAATAAATAAAATTGAGCGATGATGATAAGTTCATTGAAACACTTCACAATGTTTCTATACTTAAACTGAGCTAAAAAAAAAAAAGAGTGACCGCTGGCCTGGAGATGAGTGTAGACCGCAGAGTCCTTGCCTGATGATGTTGATCTTCTGTGCTGGGCCATCCTTTTGGCCAGTGGCTGTTTAGTTTCCCCGATGTAAGACTGATCACAGCCCTCCTGACACTGAACAGCATACACAATATCACTCTGTTTGTGCCGGGGGACTGGATCTTTGGGATGAACCAGTCTTTGCCGTAATGTATTTTGGGGTTTAAAAGCCACTGGGACGTTATGTTTAGAAAATAAACGTCTCAGTTTCTCTGATACTCCCTCAACATACGGAATGACCACTGGTCTGGGTTCCTCCTTTTCACCTGATGGCTGACTGGAGTCCTGTTTGTATTTCTTCTCTGCTTTCAGGAAGGCCCAGTTAGGATATCCACATTGCTCTAGAGCCTTTTTTGTGTAGGATTTCTCCTTCTGCCTGGCTCCCGAGTTAGTGGGGATGCTGTCTGCTCTGTAATACAGAGTCCTGATGACTCCTAACTTGTGCTCCAAAGGGTGATGGGAGTCAAACTGCAAATACTGGTCTGTGTGGGTGGGTTTGCGGTACACCTCGGTTTGCAAATGTCCTCTATCAGAGACTGAGACCCCACAGTCCAAGAAAGCCAACTTGCCATTTTTTACATCTTCTCGTGTGAACTTGATGTATTTATCCACAGCGTTGATGTGGTCAGTAAAATGTTGGACTTCCTGAGATTTAATTTTAACCCAGGTGTCGTCAACATACCTGAACCAATGACTTGGTGGTGTCCCTGAAAAGGACGTCAAGGCTCTCTTTTCTACCTCCTCCATGTACAGGTTGGCAACAATAGGAGAAACTGGAGACCCCATAGCACACCCATGTTTCTGCCTATAATATTGCTCCCCATATGTGAAGTAGGTTGACTGCAGGCACAGTTTCAAGAGTTGACACAGTTGTTCTGTGGAAAGCGTGGTCCTGCTGCTCAGAGTGGTGTCTGATTTTAATCTTAAACTGACCACCTCTACTGCATCATCAACAGGAATGCACGTAAAGAGTGATGTGACATCAAAAGAGACC
>NC_056512.1:6712052-6715125 GCF_014905685.2 Nematolebias whitei
CATCAACAGGAATGCACGTAAAGAGTGATGTGACATCAAAAGAGACCGCTGCTGTTCATTGATGGTGTTAAGCAGGAGAGAGAGCGCCGTATTTACATTAGCATCGGGTGGTATATACACAGCAGTAATTATCACAACTGTTAGCTCTCTCGGTACAAAAAAAGGTCGGCATCTCACGGACATGTACTCAAGGTCTGGGGAACAGTGATTGTCTATAATTGTCCCGTTATTACACCAGTTCTCATGCACATAAACACAGAGCCCCCCACCTCTGCTCTTACCGGAGTCGGCAGTCCTGTCCCAGCGTAGCAGAGAGCGGCCTGCTAGCTGTATGCTAGCATCGGGTATCCCGGGGTGAAGCCAGGTTTCGGTGATAATCAGAACACAGCAGTCACGAACATAGCGATTTCCAGCGAGTTGCAATTCCAAATAATCCGTTTTATGCACCAGGGATCTGGCATTAGAGAGATAAAGGCTCGGTAGAGGTGGCTTGTGAGGTTGTGATCTTAGCCTTAGCATAACGCCAGACCTGCAGCCTCGCTTCTGCTTCCTCTCCCTTCTCCGTCTGCGCCGCCTCCCAGGCCCGACAACAATCCACGGAGAGCCCGGTGATCTCGTTATTTCGTCTGGGATGTTGTGCGTGTAATGAAAGTCACTCATTACATTTCCCCCAAGTGCGCATTATTTTCTTGTCGGAAGCCTCTTAATTCCTGCAATACCGTCTCCCATTCAGCCATAGTACCACTGTTGGTTGCTTAGCTCAGGTCAAAAAGTGCAGCCGTACTTGTTCAAAGCAGAGATGGATAGCGGTTAGCAATAGCTGAAATGTTAGCAATATTTTCTCAGTTTTAAACATCCGCTTTTTGGTACTACCAAGCATCAGTTTTAGAAGTATTTTGCTCACCCCAGTTCTTTTTCACTTTTATGGATATTTTTTCGTCATTTTAATGGGGTTGGATTTTCAATTTCTTAGGTTCTCTCGGGAGCCCATTCACAGCGTGGCCATCACGGTGACGTTCAAACCGGAAGCAAAAATGACTATTTTATGTGCAAACTGCAAAGCATGCAAACTGAATACTCTGCTGTGCACATTACTTAGTTGTCCACCTACATCGTTCCTTTGTCTGACAACTTTATACCTACCTTGGAAGTTGCCCCCACATTTGTGATTTTATCCAATGGAGTACACTTTTGAAATGAAGGTGGTTTAGATCAGATTTTGAATAACTGTGCATTAACACTATTGTTTTTCTGTTTATTTTTCTTAGTATGTTTTTGCAATCTAACTATTTCTGCACACTTTGTGCTAATTTTGTCGCTTCTAGTTCTTTATTTGACAGTTACTAATGGAAAATCAGCCATTGCACTTAATAACCAAACTTCTACAAATCAAATCCCACCTAAAAGTCAGTCCTTGGTTCTTCTTCTTCCTCGGTTCTTTCTTCTCTTTTTCTTCGTTCTCAGTTAGTGAGGTTAATAAACTGTTAAAAGGTCTTGATCCTAAAAAATCTGCAGGACCAGATGAACTTCCATCTTATTTCTTAAGGCTGGCCGCTCATATAATCGCAGTCCCTGTGACCCACATCTTTAATCTTTCCATAAGCCAAAACTCCATTCCAGATGCTTGGAAAACAGCCTTTGTTCTTCCTTTGCTGAAGGGAGGTGACCCCACCTCACTGAACAACTATCGACCAATCTCTAAACTCTGCATTTTAGCCAAGGTTCTAGAAAAACTGATGAACTCTCAAATAAAAAATTACCTGGACTCATTTAACATCTTACCTCCCCATCAATCTGGTTTCAGGAAACAACACAGCACAACCACTGCTTCACTGAAGGTTCTTAATGACAATGTTGAAGCACTGGATGCTAAGGATTATTGTGCTGCACTTTTCTTAGACATGTCTAAAGCTTTTGACACTGTGGATGATGACATCTTGTGTCATAAGCTCTCAAAAATTGGTTTCTCAGATCATACCAGTGGTTGGTTCTCTATCTATCTCTCAGATCGGAGGCAATGTGTATAATGGTACTTCCTCCAGTTATTTAAGAGTCAACAATGGTGTACCACAAGGCTCAGTCTTAGGACCCACCCTCTTTACAATCTACATAGGTAATGTAGGTCAGAGCATCCTTGACGCATCCTCACATTTCTATGCTGATGACACAGTTGTTTATTGTCGAGCTGAAACAGTTACTAAGGCTTTCCAGCTTTTGCAGTCCGCCTTTGACATCATCCAGTCAGATTTGTTCCACCTGTTTAATGATGGACGATTTCTTTTCACAAAGATGGCCTCCTTTACTCCTCTCTCAAACCATCGTTCCTCTCTGTCCAGGATGTGAACATCTTCATCCTTGAAAGAGTGACCGCTGGCCTGGAGATGAGTGTAGACCGCAGAATCCTGGCCTGATGATGTTGATCTTCTATGCTGGGCCATCCTTTTGGCCAGTGGCTGTTTAGTTTCCCCGATGTAAGACTGATCACAGCCCTCCTGACACTGAACAGCATACACAACATTACTCTGTTTGTGCCGGGGGACTGGATCTTTGAGATGAACCAGTCTTTGCCGTAATGTATTTTGGGGTTTAAAAGCCACTGGGACGTTATGTTTAGAAAATAAACGTCTCAGTTTCTCTGATACCCCCTCAACATACGGAATGACCACTGGTCTGGGTCTGGGTTCCTCCTTTTCACCTGATGGCTGACTGGAGTCCTGTTTGTGTTTCTTCTCTGCTTTCAGGAAGGCCCAGTTAGGATATCCACATTGCTCTAGAGCCTGTTTTGTGTAGGATTTCTCCTTCTGCCTGGCTCCCGAGTTAGTGGGGATGCTGTCTGCTCTGTGATACAGAGTCCTGATGACTCCTAACTTGTGCTCCAAAGGGTGATGGGAGTCAAACTGCAAATACTGGTCTGTGTGGGTGGGTTTGCGGTACACCTCGGTTTGCAAATGTCCTCTATCAGAGACTGAGACCTCACAGTCCAAGAAAGCCAACTTGCCATTTTTTACATCTTCTCGTGTGAACTTGATGTATTTATCCACAGAGTTGATGTGGTCAGTAAAATGTTGGACTT
>NC_056512.1:6715225-6715516 GCF_014905685.2 Nematolebias whitei
ACAGAACAACTGTGACAACTCTTGAAACTGTGCCTGCAGTCAACCTACTTCACATATGGGGAGCAATATTATAGGCAGAAACATGGGTGTGCTATGGGGTCTCCAGTTTCTCCTATTGTTGCCAACCTGTACATGGAGGAGGTAGAAAAGAGAGCCTTGACGTCCTTTTCAGGGACACCACCAAGTCATTGGTTCAGGTATGTTGACGACACCTGGGTTAAAATTAAATCTCAGGAAGTCCAACATTTTACTGACCACATCAACTCTGTGGATAAATATATCAAGTTCACA
>NC_056512.1:6715616-6720887 GCF_014905685.2 Nematolebias whitei
AGAAACATGGGTGTGCTATGGGGTCTCCAGTTTCTCCTATTGTTGCCAACCTGTACATGGAGGAGGTAGAAAAGAGAGCCTTGACGTCCTTTTCAGGGACACCACCAAGTCATTGGTTCAGGTATGTTGATGACACCTGGGTTAAAATTAATTCTCAGGAAGTCCAACATTTTACTGACCACATCAACTCTGTGGATAAATACATCAAGTTCACACGAGAAGATGAAAAAAATGGCAAGTTGGCTTTCTTGGACTGTGAGGTCTCAGTCTCTGATAAAGGACTTTTGCAAACTGAGGTGTACCGCAAACCCACCCACACAGACCAGTATTTGCAGTTTGACTCCCATCACCCTTTGGAGCACAAGTTAGGAGTCATCAGGACTCTGTATCACAGAGCAGACAGCATCCCCACTAGCTCGGGAGCCAGGCAGAAGGAGAAATCCTACACAAAACAGGCTCTAGAGCAATGTGGATACCCTAACTGGGCCTTCCTGAAAGCAGAGAAGAAACCCAAACAGGACTCCAGTCAGCGAACAGGTGAAAAGGAGGAGCCCAGACCCAGACCAGTGGTCATTCCATATGTTGAGGGAGTATCAGAGAAACTGAGACGTTTATTTTCTAAACATAACGTCCCAGTGGCTTTTAAACCCCAAAATACATTACGGCAAAGACTGGTTCATCCCAAAGATCCAGTCCCCCGGCACAAACAGAGTAATGTTGTGTATGCTGTTCAGTGTCAGGAGGGCTGTGATCAGTCTTACATCGGGGAAACAAAACAGCCACTGGCCAAAAGGATGGCCCAGCACAGAAGATCAACATCATCAGGCCAGGACTCTGCAGTCTACACTCATCTCCAGGCCAGCAGTCACTCTTTCAGGGATGAAGATGTGCACATCCTGGATAGAGAGGAACGATGGTTTGAGAGAGGAGTAAAAGAGGCCATCTTTGTGAAAAGAAACCGTCCATCGTTAAACAGGGGTGGAGGCCTCCGTGTTCAATTGTCCCCCTCTTACAATGCTGTGATTGCTAGTATCACTCAGCCCTCTGTGAATAGTAAACAGCCATCAGTGTGCTAATGATCCATTGTTAGGCTGATGGTCCTTCTTGAGCATGTGATCAGCGTGTTTTGGTTGTCAGCAGCAAAACCGGTTGATCCACTCTGAGAAGGTGCTATTTAAGAGACTGAGCTGAATACAGCACCTCAGACTGAGGAAGTCTCTCGGATGAGAGACGAAATGTTTCTACATTTTTTGTTGTTTTGCTTTGTTTAGTTTTTTTGAATGTCCAGAGGACCAAATTTAACTTTTTTAGGTAACTGAAAATAGTTTGCAACACAAGGTAAGAAGCAACTGTCTGTCTATTAAACTCACAGAACGGGCAGGAAAGTGTCAAATTACCCTGAACTTCATGAGAGTTGGGTTGGTGCTGTGCTGCTTTTAAATATTTAGTCTCAGCTGTGAGGAGCTGCGGGGAGTCGGACTTTGTTTACCGTCAGTAAATGAACAGACTCAAACAACGCATTTTTCTCCACCTTGTCCCTTTTAATTAAAAAAATTATGCTCTGCTTTGTTATGTGGGTTTTTAGGTTAAAATCTTCATTATCTATTGCTGTTTGTAATGTAAAAAAAAAAAAAACAAACAAACTCTTCCTGGTTAAAGTGCACGCATTCTCCGGTAAAAATATTCCTATTTTTATATTGTGACGTCCTGCTGGATACTTAAATGGAGGAAAAATGTGAACAATGATCACGTTATTGTGTAAATAGTTACTGTCGTCTGTAACCATGCCAGTACAACAACAAACTCGTTAGTGAAAGCATTCTCCGGTAAAAATATCCCAGTTTTTATATGAAAGGCTGATTGCATATATATTATAATAACGGTTATTGGAGGGGGGACATATTGGTGCGAGGTCTGTGGGTCCTCCCCATAACTTTTTAATAAAGTAGCTGCTATTTCCTGCATTCTGGTGTATTTTAACAGGTTTTAAAACATTTATGTTTACCTACATAAGTAAATACTTTATTCAATAACTGTTTTATAAAGCATGGCACAAGAAGTAGCACTAAGCTTTTTTGTCTTTAATTTAATTTAATTTTTCTACCTAACACAGGAAGCTGTTGGCTCTGGAAGCAAACTGTTAAACAGCTTTGGACACAAAGACCCTTGTCACACACTTCAAAAGAGCAGGTAAGATAAATAAAATCTTATAATCTCTGCCTGGTGAGGCTGATTAAATAATTATAAAATATAAATGAAATAAATAAAGAAAAATTGAGCTTCTGTAATTTATATTTGCAAATGTCACATTTTCTTGACTTAATTTCAATTGTAAATCTCTTGTTTTTGATAAAATATTTTTTTCCAAAAGAAAGGCCAACAGATTGTAATTTGTAGTCACTGTAACTCTATTTTGACTCGTGCACTTTCTTCTTTCACTTTTAGGTTCCACAAGGCTCTGGACTGGTCCAGCTGTGGAGAGATGAGGTGGAACACCAGACCTGCAATGGTCCAGTCTGTAAATGAAGCTCTGAAGTCTGGGAAGATGCACGACATCATGCTTCACCCAAACGAGCTCGTTACTTCGACCACATAGATTGTGAACTTCTTGAGGACGTCGTCCAATGTATAATAACGCCTTTAAGCATTTTTATTTGTTGAGTTCTCTGCTTGGTACATTATTTTTCTTTTTTTTGCTAGTTTGTTTAAACAATTTAAAACATGACAGTAATGTCACTGTTTAAAGGAAACAATTGCTCAATAAATTAGTAAAATGCAACTTGTTATGTTTGGGTTCTTTCATCTAAGGTAGACATGGTGTGACCAATGGACTGGTTTGATTTTTTGTTTTTACTGTAACTGACCTTCAAAAGAGCCAGAAACAGACTCAGCAGCTGATCCTCCGTAGAATAATTATATGGACTACAGGCCATGTATTATTTGTTTTATGACATTTAGTGAAGGTTTTTGTTTGAATTAAGACAATAAATGTCTCTATTTCACCACAGATGAACTGTTCCTGTTGCCATATATTTTGAAATAAAACTACACAACACAAAGTAATTTAAATGGGAATGGGTAGAAGATTAAATCAAATTCAATGTATTTCCTAAAAATTAAATGAAAAACAGGAGCAGGAGTCATGTTACCAGGAGTGGGACAGTACAGGATTTTTTTCTGTGGGACCAGGACAGGACTGGAGTGAAAATCCACTCCTGTGTCATCCTCTACTGTAGGCAGGGACCAGAATCCAACTCATCTTACCACCTGGTGGCAGTAGTGCTCCCTTAAGCTATTTACTAGCTACCATATTAGAAGAAGAACACCCTGAAGGTTTTGTCTCAAGGTGTTGTGGAAGAGATGTCCTGCTCTAATGGAGTACCTCATGAGCTGTAACTTTTAAACCTGATTCATAATCCTACCTTACTGCCTTCCCTGCCTGCTTTAAATCCATGTGTTTTCCATTTTAGTATAGATTTTTACAATAAAGATGTATTAAAAATAGCTGGACTTTTATTATTTGCAGATATGCACAAGGTTCATGTTAAAATTGCAAAACATCACACTGTGCTGTAATCTTTGAAACTGCTTTTACAATAAGATACAGACTTGAAAACAATTAGATTAAATTTTGTCCTTAAATTTTAAAGATTTGTCTTTCATTAAATTTAAAAACATAAATTTATTACTTATTAATCTAAAAAAGTTAAGTCTGGACATTAAAAAAAAAAAAAAACATTTATTGTTTATTTATTATAAACTGTATTGTTTGTTTTGTGAATGTCCAGAGGACCAGACTTAACTTTTTAGATTTTTCTACCTGGATTATTGAGCAGCATCAGGATATTACTTAATAAATAGTCAGCTGGTCTGTGAACACCATGGGGTCCTAGAAGAGTTGAAGAGGTGGCTGTTGATGTCTGTGCCTCCCTGGTGAAGATGCTGCTCCCACAACCCTGAAGCAGAAGATGATGGATGGATGGATGGATGGATGGATGGATGGATGGATGGATGGACGGATGGTGAAGGAGGAGACCATCAAACAGCAGGAGTGGTCAGTTCAGGTGAACTCCTGCCTGTTTGCTTCAGATCAGCTGTTCAAATCTCTGCAGGTTCAAATAAAAGGTGCAGCAGGACTTTCAGCTGAATCTCTCGGGCCACAGTTGTACGGACGATAAACGATAACTGTCTTTTCTGAATTTTTGACTGTTTTTGTCTCACTTCATCCTAGAACCAAAAAATGTACAACATAATAACAGTTGAGCAGATTCTAGTAAACTTTTCTTAGGATCCATTAAAGATCAAATGCAATTGGACATTTTTCTCAACTTCCAGTATGAATTTAAACAAACACTATATGAACTTAACATTGTAAAATTTGTTTAGGAAATTTAATGTTCAAGGACACCACTTAAGAAAAAAAATGTTTAATAGGAAAAGTAAGAAGTGAAAAATGTACAAAAATAAAAAATACTGCGTCCAACTAATGATTGTGTCTGTCCCTTGTCTCACGGGCTTCATCCAGAAGAAGACACAAGTGTTGTTCCTGCTGTGTCCGCTTCAGTTCTTAATGTTCATTCAGTGATGAAATAAGACTTTTCCTTACTGGACTCTTTTCTCTTTCTCTTGACTAGAAAGAAGAAAAAGGTGGTTAATTCAAGATATACTGTTTTTGAATAAATGCATAAAACAAAGGAAGGTGCAGCTATAATAGATATATTAATAATAATAAACTGATCAAATAAGAAAATGAAAAATAAATTGATTTAAAAATAATGAAAATAATATAATAATAACAGTGGATATATGAATCAGAAAGTATTATACTGATGCAGATATTCTTTATTGTCATTCGCACCACATGTGGTCCATGTGGTGGATCAAAATTATGTACACAGGGTCCCAGTTACATCCAACAATAAAATATAAAAGAAAAACAGTAATAAGATCTAAGATATGAACTAAGAAAAACATCAACTAAATATATGATAAGCTCTAATAGCATAAAAACAATAAACACAATACGCCGAACAGCAGCACGGACATGAGTCTATGTGAACAGATGAGCATGCATGAACACAGCAACATGAAACAGATCAGCAGCAACATGAAACTGATCAGCAGCAACATGAAACTGATCAGCAGCAACATGAAACTGATCAGCAGCAACATGAAACAGATCAGCAGTAACATGAAACAGATCAGCAGCAACATGAAACAGATCAGCAGTAACATGAAACAGATCAGCAGCAACATGAAACAGATCAGCAG
>NC_056512.1:6720987-6774319 GCF_014905685.2 Nematolebias whitei
TAAAGGAGGCCATCTTTGTGAAAAGAAATCGTCCATCATTAAACAGGGGTGGAGGCCTCCGGGTTCAACCGTCCCCCTCTTACAATGCTGTGATTGCTAGTATCACTCAGCCCTCTGTGATTTGTAAACAGCCATCAGTGTGCTAATGACCCATTGTTAGGCTGATGGTCCTTCTTGAGCATGTGATCAGCTGGTTTTGGTTGTCAGCAGCAAACTGGTTGATCCACTCTAAGAAGGTGCTATTTAAGAGACTGAGCTGAAAACAGCACCTCAGACTGAGGAAGTCTCTTGGATGAGAGACGAAACGTTTCTAGAATTTTTTTTGCTTTGTTTTGCTTTTGTTTTTTTGAATGTCCAGAGGACCAGATTGAACTTTTTTGGATTTTTCTACCTGGATTATTGAGCATGCATCAAGATAATAGGTCTTAAAGGTACACCTTTTTTGTGGATTTTAGGTAAACCATACAGACTAGGTGTGGCCTCCCCTGGGTACAGTCTGTGGTACAGAAAACGGTCAATAGCCTTGTACTGCTCCAAATTTTTCAGGCAATCTATTAACTTCTTTTTGTAACCACTTCCTGGATCTCTTTTCAGAGGTTCATAAGTGGTTAATCCCATTGAGCCTCGAGGACTCATTTACGAGAGACCTGATTTCAACAAACAATGACGACAACAATTGACAACAACGACAACAATAGACAATTCTAAAAAGGCATACAGTTTTTTTTTTTTTTTACAAATTAAAATAAGATGCAAAAAAGTAACAAAAACAGCTAGATTATAAGGCGAATGTAGAAAACTAAAAACAGGAACACGTCTGTGTTGGTTTTTGCCATGAGTCCAACATATTCTTAAAGCCACTTATGCCCCTTTTCCACTGTTAAGGTGCGGATCAGGTCAGTTCGGGTCAGTTCAGATCGGCTCATGTCTTGTGTTTCCATTTACACTTCTGGACCGGCTCTGTAGGCGGGGACTAGAATCCAACTCGTCTTACCACCTGGTGGCGGTAGTGCTCCCTTAAGCTACTTACTAGCCACCACTAAACGTATTAGAAGAAGAACACCCTGAAGGCTTTGTCACAGGATGTTGTGGAAGAGATGTCATGCTTTAATGGAGTACCTCATGAGCTGTAACTTTTAAACCTGATTCATAATCCTACCTTACTGCCTTCCCTGCTGCTTTAAACCTATGTGCTTTCCATTTTAGTATTGATTTTTACAATAAAGATGTATTTAAAATACAAAGCGGATTCCAAAAAACTTGGGACACTAAACAAATTGTGAATAAAAACTGAATGCAATGATGTGGAGATGGCAAATGTCAATATTTTATTCGTAATATAACATAGATGACAGATCAAAAGTTCTGAGTAAATGTAATATTTTAAAGGAAAAATATGTTGATTCAAAATTTCACAGTGTCAACTAATCCCAAAAAAGTTGGGACAAGTAGCAATAAGTGTCTGGGAAAAGGAAATTGAGCATATAACGAAGAGCTGGAAGACCAATGAACACTAATTAGGTCAATTGACAACATGATTGGGTATAAAAAGAGCTTCTCAGAGTGTCAGTGTCTCTCAGAAGCCAAGATGGTAAGAGGATCACCAATTCCACCAGTAGCTATGTTTACATGCGCAGAATTCTTTGACCGGATTGAAATGTGTTCTGTTTGAATAATTCAAATGTATTGTTTACATGGGCACAATCTGTTCATGATGAGCGTTTACATGCAGCGGGCTTTGTTCTGAACAGCAGTACTGACATGCGCAGAGTGGTAAACTCTCCTTAAAAAACCACCGAAGAAGTAGTTCTACTTCCGGGGTGAATGTAAACAAACCTGAGCACCCAAAATGGACCCGCGACAGGTTTTAATGATGGTGGAGACGTTACCGCACTCCCTGACTGAGCTACAGGTAATAGAGATCATTTTGAGCTCTTTCAAAGTTTCTAGGAGAAATGTTGTGTTTCTCACCAACCAGTTTTGCTCCCCTGACATGCTAATATTATTAGCATTAGCCAGGCGGAAATGGCAAAGTCGCACATGCGCAGTCAGGTCAGTTTTTCACGATCAGATAAAAACAAACAGATCAAGCGTTTACATGCATCGGGTTGCGGATCGGCGTAAACCACCCGTTTCGTTCTGATCACAAATTATATCGGATCGCGCCGAATACACAAAAAATAACCTGAACGGAGTGTTTACATGACACGCTTTTATTCCGACCGGCCATTTGATCCGGTTACTTATGTCCATGTAAACATACCCATTGTTGCGCAGAAAGATAGTGCAACAATACCAGAATGGTGTTACCCAGCATAAAATAGCAAAGACTTTTAAGTTATCATCATCAACCGTGCATAACATCATCAAAAGATTCAGAGAATCTGGAACAATCGCTGTGCGTAAGGGTCAAGGCCATAAAACTCTACTGGATGCTCGTGTAGAGGAACATATATCTGTGAGATATTATCCATAAATTAAACGGATTCTTTCATTTTTCTGGACTGAATTCTATCGTGCATTGAATAATTAAATGTGACGTGAGACGTTAATTTTCTTTGACCCATCAAATGAATGCGGTCATTTATTAACAGAATCAAAGTTTAACATCAAACATTTACATTAATTTGGCAACATTGATTTCAACAACAGCTTAATTAATTAGCTTTACAATCAGAAACATATGGCCATGGTATCTGCTTGCCGCTTTACAACAGACATTTATGAAAATATCTGGATGATTTACTGTCAAGATAGAAGAGTTTTAAAGATGGGAAATGAAGGAGTTAAGTGGAGAGAAAATGTGTGTGAGAAATGTGTGTTGAAGAAGAACGACAGCACTCTCCATTCGAACCCAGCTTTCCTCGGTACACTTGCAGTTGAAGATCGACTCTTTACCTTGGCAGAGGATAATTCCGACTTCGGTGTAGAGTTGCCTTTCAACGCTTTTCCAGCGTCTCCGTAGGATGGTTGGAAAACGTCCGGAGTAGTGACGGTGCTTCGTTCAACACACGTTCACCTCCCGGGTGGGCTCACATGAGTTGTGAGTCCGTCAGAGGTTCCACTCAGATGTGGAAGATTTCATAATTCCCACGAGACTCGGAAGAACTTCGGATCATGTCTAGAACCTCCTGTTCTCTCCAGCAACTTTCCTGTTCGGTTCTGCCCTCCGAACTGAACTGCTCTCCCACCGCACTGGCTGGAACTAGGAAGTGTCGACATTTAAAGAGTTCTGTTTCCGGTTCATTTGGGAAGTCCTGATTGGCTGAAAGAGCTAATCAAGGGTGTGTTTTTGTGACGTAAGAGGTCACTAGAAGTCAGAAAAACAGAAAAATGTTTTGGAACAGACAGAAAATGTTTTTGAGACAGACAAGAGAAATGTTTAGGCGAGTTGGGAGGAAACAGGTGCCAGCTTCTCTATTTATGTCTGAGAGGATTTAAAAACATGACAGTTCGTTCCAACAAACTTATTTGCGTTTGTCTCCGACCTTGGACCAACTTACAACTTGCTCATTTTAGACAGAAGATCAAGAAAATGAATAATTACTCTGTACCATACATTAACTAGATTTCTACTTTGAATGAGGATTAAAAATCATTAATACTGTTTCACAGTTGATTTAAAATGAGTAGTTCACTTCAACATTTAAAATGGTTTGAACTAAACACACTTTGATTATCAAGACATTTGTAAAATAGTAATGATAATAAAAAAGAGAGTGTTCTTTCAATTGATCAGTGCAGGACACACTTAGAAAGTCTCTGGATGAACTTAATTTTGTGTTTCTGGACTCAAATCAATGAAATGACAGTTCTTGTCCCAGGAAGGCCCTCAGGGCCAGATTTGACCTGAGGCTTAGTTCACTACACTCGTGATCTCTGGGCCCTTAAACGTCCCTGCACCTCAAACAGGAATGCCACTGTCAAGGAAATAACGGAATGGGCTCAGGAATACTTCCAGAAAGCATTGTCAGTGAACACAATCCACCGTGCCATCCGCCGTTGCCAGCTGAAACTCTACAGTGCAAAGAGGAAGCCATTTCTAAGCAAGCTCCACAAGCTCAGACGTTTTCACTGGGCCAGGGGTAATTTCAAATGGAGTGTGGCAAAATGGAAGACTGTTCTGTGGTCAGATGAGTCACCATTTTGAAGTTCTTTATGGAACACTGAAACACCATGTCATCCGGACCAGAGAAGACAAGGATAGCCCAAGTTGTTATCAACGCTCCGTTCAGAAGCCTGCATCACTGATGGTATTGGGTTGCATGAGCGCTTGTGGCACGAGCAGCTTGCATGTCTGGAAAGGCACCATTAATGCAGAGAACTATGTTCAGGTTCTAGAACAACATATGCTCCCATCTAGACGTCATCTCTTTCAGGGAAGACCCTGCATTTTTCAGCACGATAATGCCAGACCACATTCTGCAGCAATCACAACATCATGGCTACGTAGGAGAAGGATCCAGGTACTGAAATGGCCAGCCTGCAGTCCAGATCTTTCACCTATAGAGAACATTTGGCGCATCATAAAGAGGAAGGTGCGACAAAGAAGGCCCAAGACGATTGAACAGTTAGAGGCCTGTATTAGACATGAATGGGAGAGCATTCCTATTTCTAAACGTGAGAAACTGGTCTCCTCTGTCCCCAGACGTCTGTTGATTGTTGTAAGAAGAAGGGGGGATGCCACACAGTGGTAAAAATGGACTTGTCCCAACTTTTTTGGGATTTGTTGACACCATGAATTTTGGAAACAACAGATTTTTCCCTTAAAATGATACATTCTCTCAGTTTAAACTTTTGATCTGTGATTTGTGTTCTATTCTGAATAAAATATTAGATGTTGGCACCTCCACATCATTGCATTCAGTTTTTATTCACAATTCGTTTAGTGTCCCAAATTTTTTGGAATCTGGTTTGTATCTTCACTTTTATTATTTACAGATATGCACAAGGTTCATGTTAAAATTGCAAAACATCACACTGTGCTGTAATCTTTGAAACTGCTTTTACAATAAGCTACAGACTTGAAAACAATTAGATTAAATTTTGTCCTTAAATTTTAAAGGTTTGTCTTTCATTAAATTTAAAAACATTAATGTATTGCTTATTCATCTAAAAAAGTTAAGTCTGGTCCTCTGGACATTGAAAAAACAAAACAAACAAACAAAAAAACATTTATTGTTTATTTATTATAAACTGTATTGTTTGTTTTGTGAATGTCCAGAGGACCAGACTTAACTTTTTAGATTTTTCTACCTGGATTATTGAGCAGCATCAGGATATTACTTAATAAATAGTCAGTTGGTCTGAAAACACCATGGGGTCCTAGAAGAGTTGAAGAGGTGGCTGTTGATGTCTGTGCCTCCCTGGTAAAGATGCTGTTCCCACACAACCCTGAAGCAGAAGATGATGGATGGTGAAGAAGGAGACCATCAAACACAGCAGGAGTGGTCAGTTCAGTTGAACAGCTGCCTGTTTGCTTCAGATCAGCTGTTCAAATCTCTGCAGGTTCAAATAAAAGGTGCACCAGGACTTTCAGCTGAATCTCTCGGGGGTTACAGTTGTACAGCCGATAACTGATAACAGATAACTGTCTTTTCTGAATTTTTGACTGTTTTTGTCTCACTTCATCCTAGAACCAAAAAATGTACAACATAATAACAGTTGAGCAGATTCTGGTAATCTTTTCTTAGGATTCATTAAAGATCAAATGCAAATGGAAATTTTTCTCAACTTCCAGTATGAATTGAAACAAACACTATATGCACTTAACATTGTCAAATTTGTTTAGGAAATTTAATGTTCAAGGACACCTGTTAACATTTGACAAGTGTGTTTGTGATTGTGTGCTCTTCACTGACGTCATTGCTGCGACTATTTAAGATGTGACAGGTGCACTTGATTGTATTGCCCGCTGACTGATTTGTTTTACCAAGAATAAAGTGTGAGGTGTCTTTCTCACGATGAAGATAAAGCAGTGAGTACCTTCATTGTCCGACTTTCCTACCCTTAAGATGTCAACGCCAACAGGTTATGGGCCCATGAGGGACATGGGAAGTCGATGGCAAAGGTTGTGCTTTGACGGAGATGAAAGAAATTATGAGTTGTGGGAGACTAAGTTCTTGGCTCACCTCCGACTGCAAGGTTTGAAAGACACGATTCTGCGTAAAGTCGAGCCGGATGCAGATGCCGAGGAAGAAGATGATTCGGAGAAAAATGAGGAGGTTTATGCCGAACTGATCCAGTTTCTAGATGATAAAAGTTTGTCCTTGGTCATGAGAGAGGCAGCAGATGACGGCAGGAAGGCGTTGCAGATCCTGCGAGACCATTATGCGGGCAAAGGGAAGCCACGAGTCATCAGCCTGTACACTGAACTGACATCCCTCCAGAAAGCTGCCAATGAGACCGTCACAGACTACATTATTCAAGCTGAAACTGCCATCACCGCGCTGAGAAATGCTGGAGAGACGCTGAGCGATGGACTCTTAATTGCAATGATTTTGAAAGGTTTGCCTGAAACATATAAACCATTTGTAGTCCACATAACGCAAAGCAGTGAGGACAAGCTGACATTTGCTGAGTTCAAAGTTAAGCTGAGAAGTTATGAAAACACTGTGAAATTTAATGCAAATGTGGATGAAGATAACGTGATGAAAGCAAGTGGTTTCAGGAGCAAACAAAAAGCAAATCCAGAGTTCACCTGCTACAGCTGCGGTCAGAAGGGACACAAAGCACGGCAGTGTCCGAGACAAAAAGGACAGAGACAGTGGTGCAGTTTGTGTAAAAGTCCAAGTCATAAAGAAAGTAACTGTTGGCAAAAGAAGAAAGAAAGTGTGAAACAAGCAACTGATGACGTGGATGATCACTCGTTCGTTTTCAAGATGAACGACTCTCAGATCTGCGGGTTGAAACGGAGAGGGCTCATGGTGGATACCGGAGCGACTTCTCACATCATCACCGATCTGAAGAAGTTCAGACGCTTCAATGACACTTTCCAACCAGAGGAACACTTCGTGGAGCTCGCTGACGGGACAAGGGCGAGCGGTGTGGCACAGAAGAGAGGCGACGCGGAGGTCTGGCTGCGGGACACAGAGGGACGGAAGATGAAGGTGGAGATGACACTGGTGCTGTACATCCCCACGTACCCACAGAGCATCTTCTCTGTTAGAGCAGCGACGTCCAAGGGAGCCTCGGTCAACTTTGAACAAGGACACGATCAACTCATCTCTAAGAACGGCACCAGGTTCGATATCAGAGTGTATGACAGACTTTATTTCCTTGACATTCTTGATGAAAATGATGTTGGTGATGGACAGAATTATACAGTATTGGGTTGTTATGACATTCAGGAGTGGCATAAAATTTTGGGTCACTGTAATTTTCAAGATGTATTAAAACTAGAAAACGTTGTGAAAGGCATGAAAATTAAAGGGAAGGTCGACAAAACTAACCTAGAATGTAAAACTTGTATTAAAGGGAAATTTACCCAAAGTAGAAATAGGCAAGCTGATGTAAAAGCAAAAACGGCTCTTGAACTAGTGCATACAGACTTAGCTGGTCCTATTGAGCCTGCTGCAAAACATGGATTTAAGTATACACTAACATTTACTGATGATTTTTCAAGTGCAATATTTATCTACTTTCTGAAAGCTAAAAGTGACACAGTCAAAGCTACCGAAAGGTTTATTGCAGATGTCGCCCCTTATGGAGACATAAAGTGCATTAGGTCAGATAATGGAACAGAGTTCACGTCAAAGGACTTTCAGTCTTTATTGAGTAAAAATTCTATTCGACATGAGACCTCTGCACCATACTCACCTCACCAAAACGGGACAGCTGAAAGAAGCTGGAGAACACTGTTTGATATGGCAAGGTGTTTGTTGATGGAGAATGATTTGCCCAAAGAGTTATGGACTTATGCTGTAATGGCTTCTGCAGTTATTTGCAACAGGTGTTTAAATAATCGTTTGGAACAAACTCCATATTATATGTTGACAGGAAAGAAACCTGATCTTTCTAAAATGAAAGAGTTTGGATCAGTGTGTTATGCATATAAACAAAACAGGGGAAAGCTAGATCCAAGGTGTGATAAGGGCATTTTTGTGGGTTATGATAAAAGCAGCCCATCGTATTTAGTCTATTACCCAGACACAGAAAGAGTTTGTAAACACAGACTGGTTAGATTTATAACTAAAAGCGTGAGTGAATGGCAAACTCAAACTGATCCAGATATGTTTGACGATGAAATTAACAGCAAAAGAACGGTTCCTGTTAAGTTGGAGTCAGAAGCAGAACGTCAGGTGTCAAAGGAAACACAAGGGACTTTGACTGAACCTACAGTGAACAAAGAAAACACGAGTGTTAGACAGGATGAAGAACATTGTATGCATCGTTCCGAAAGGGAAAGAAAAACACATGCATATTTAAAAGACTATGAATGTAAGGCAGAGAGTGATGAATATGGAGCAACAGATGTTGACTATTGCTATCATTTAGTGTTTAATTCACCACAAAGTTACAAAGAAGCAATAAATTCACCTGAGGCTGAAAAGTGGGTAGAAGCTATGAAAGAAGAGATTGAATCTTTAAAAGAAAACAATACATTTACACTGACCAGACTGCCAGAAGATAAAAATGCAGTGGGGGGTAGATGGGTCTTCACAGTTAAGGATAACATCGATGGAACTGAGACTTATAAAGCCAGATATGTGGCAAAAGGTTACAGCCAAGTAGCTGGTATAGATTATAAAGAAACGTTCGCACCGACAGCGAGTATGACGTGTGTGCGCAGCTTAATGCAGATGGCAGCTCAGTATGATCTGAAGCTACATCAGATGGATGTTAAAACGGCCTACTTACACGCTCCTATTGACTGTGAGGTGTATATAGAACAGCCTGAGGGTTTCGAAGTCAACTCAGATTCAGATGAAAAACTGGTTTGTAAACTAAACAAGTCATTGTATGGTTTAAAACAATCGGGATGCAACTGGAACAGGATGCTCCATGATCACTTGACTGAAGATGGTTTTGTACAAAATCCTGCAGATAACTGTGTTTATACTAAACAAACTAAAAATGAGAGAATAGTTGTGATTGTTTGGGTTGATGATCTCATCATAGCAGCGAGTGAAGAAAGATGGCGCCTTTGTTGATGGCACGCAGTCTACCTCTCCTGAATTTGTTAAAGTTACTCATGTTTTGCCTTCTCTTCATCCATGATGTATCCTCACTTCTAGTGTACGACCGCTCAACTCTGCTAAAGATCCAGGATTCGCTAAACAACGCACCAGTTTTTGGTAAAACTGGACATTTTAAGAAACCACCGCCCTTCCTGGCGTCTGTGCCAGCCTATCTACGCCGCACTACTGGGACGTTGCTACGCAACAAACGCCGCAGAAGACGTGGAAGGAGAGCGGGAGTCCTCGTCAAATTCAAATTCTACCTCTCCTCTCACAGTACGGGTGATCATCGGCTTCTACTGCAGGACTTACCTTCGGAGTTTGGCATCGTCGACCTCCGGCGTTCCCTGGTTTATCGTCATCGATGCCTCGTTCCTGTTAATCCTGGCGTCAACTTTCAGTTTCCACCTTGTCGCTCTGTGGGGACTAGGAGGGGGTGCTGCGTGCAACAGAACCTCCGCCCGCTTGCCCGAGCAGCTGATGACGCAAATGGCTGTGTACCAGCGCGTGCAGCCCTGTTTAATGCCCGATCGCTCTCAAATAAAACCTTTATGCTAAACGATCTGATCTCTACTCATCATTTGGATTTATTCCTGATGACTGAGACCTGGCTGAAACCAGGGGACAACAGTGCATTTTCTGAGCTCCTCCCACCTGGATACTCCTACCTGAGTGCACCGCGTGTGTCTGGCCGTGGGGGCGGTCTCGCTGCTGTGTTCAGTGATAAACTCACCTGCCGCCCACTGCCTCCTAAAAACTACAGCAGCTTTGAACTTCAGCTGTTTGTGATGGAATCTGCACATCCCCTGCTGTGTGGTGTTTTATATCGCCCACCAAAATATAATAAGGATTTCATTAATGAATTCTCAGAACTGTTAGCTGAACTGTTGCCAAAATTTGACAGTTTGCTTTTATGTGGTGATTTTAACATTCATGTTTGCTGTCCCTGTAACCAACTCGCTGCTGACTTTCAAAGCCTTCTGGATTCTTTTAACCTGTCACAATCTGTGTCAGGGTCCACACACAGTCATGGTCACACTTTGGACTTAATCATCTCTCACGGCCCTCGTGTATCTGTTATAGAAATTTTGGACACTTGTATTTCAGACCACTTTCCTATTATATTTGAATTTTCCACTCCTCCCCCAGTAAAAACTATGCTTCCAGCACGTCGCTGCCGCTTCATCACTCCCTCCACTCCAGGTCAGTTTGCTGCTGCATTTAGAAGCACTGACTTCTACTCTGCTGATAGTCTGGACTCATCTCTACATCCAGAAGAATTTATCACCTCCTTTCAATACACTTCCACAAAGATCTTGGACTCCATCGCTCCTTTAAGACAGACTTCTACAAAAATCAAACCAGATCCCTGGCTTAATGGTACCACTCGGACTTTTAGACAACGTTGCAGGAAAGCAGAACGCAGATGGAAGAAAGACAGGCTTCATGTGTCCCAGGACATACTGAGAGACTGTCTTCATGAATATCAAAAAGCTGTTCAGCAGGCCAAATCACAATATCTTTCTAATTTAATTTCTACCAGTTGTAACCGGCCAAGGGTTTTATTTAATACCATTCAGTCTGTCATTAATCCCTCCATCAATGTTCTGAAAACTGCTACACAGTCTACCTGTGATGGTTTTCTTGATTACTTTGTGAACAAAATAGACTCTATCAAGCAGAACATTGTCAGTACATATAATGCTGTTCAGTTATGTGCTCCCTCAATAACCTCTGCTGTGTTTGATCACTTCGACCTGGTCTCACTACCTCACCTCGTTAAGGTGGTTCAGCAGATGAAACCTACAAACTGTACCCTGGACATCATCCCCTCTAAGATGTTCAAGCAGTCCTTGGATGTTTATTGGTCCTTGTCTTCTGACATTTATTAATAGCTGTCTAAGTTCAGGTTATGTCCCGTCTGTTTTCAAACATGCTGCGGTCAGGCCTCTTCTTAAAAAACCGGGTTTAGATCCTACAACTTTTTCTAATTTCAGGCCAATTTCACACTTGTCATTTTTATCCAAAGTTCTGGAAAAGGTTGTTTTCATTCAGTTGCAATCTTTTTTAGAACACAACAACTTGTTTGAAAAATTTCAATCTGGCTTCAGACACCGCCATAGCACTGAATCTGCACTACTCAAAGTACAGAATGATATTCTTTTGTCCCTTGATGCCAAAAAACCTGTTCTGCTGGTGATGTTGGACCTCTCAGCAGCTTTTGATACTGTAGACCATCAGGTCCTAATCACTCGTTTGGCTCAGCAGGTTGGCCTTCAGGGTGTTGTGCTCGAGTGGTTTAAGTCCTATTTAACAGACAGAACTTTCTCTGTTATGATTGGTGATCTGTCCTCTTCTTCAGTCTCTTTGACCTCTGGTGTACCGCAGGGATCCATTCTGGGGCCTGTTCTCTTCTCACTTTACATGCTACCATTAGGACCCATCATTGCACGCCATAATCTGTCTTTTCATCTGTATGCAGATGATCTACAAATCTATCTGCCGGTCACTCCCAGTTCCTCACTCGGTTTCAACTCTATTGCCAGCTGCTTAAATGACATTAAGCACTGGCTGTCTCAGAATTTTCTCCACCTCAATAACGATAAAACTGAATGGATTTTATTTGGTGCTTCCAGTAATTCATGCAACATCTCTCCCAGTCTAGGTTTTCCGCTCCCCCACGCCAACCAGGTGGTAAAAAATCTAGGAGTGGAGCTTGACTGTAACTTAAAGCTAGACAAACAGATCAGTTCTGTTGTGAAAACCAGCTTCTTTCAGCTCCGTCTGCTTTCCAAAGTAAAATCACTCCTTAGCCGTAGTGATCTGGAGAAGGCCATCCATGCCTTTGTGAGCTCTAGGCTTGATTACTGTAACGCCTTATATGTGGGTATTAATCAATCTTCTATCTCCCGTTTACAGCTTGTACAAAACTCTGCTGCTCGCTTGTTGACTAACACACGTAAATATGAACATATCACTCCTGTCCTTTCTTCTTTACACTGGCTCCCGGTTCAGTTTAGGATACAGTTCAAGCTGCTACTGTTTGTTTTTAAAGCTTTGAATGGCCTTGCACCACCTTATATTTCAGAACTTTTGAAAGTCCACCAGCCCAGCAGAGCTTTACGGTCTGCTGGTCAAAATCTGCTGGAGGTGCCTTGCTCAAGGTGCAAACAATGGGGGGACCGGTCCTTTTCTGTTGCAGGCCCAACAGCCTGGAATACTCTTCCCTATGAGCTGCGTGCCATCTCTGATCTGGTTCTGTTCAAAGCCAAACTGAAAACATACTTATTTAAAAGGGCTTTTAATGTTTAACTTTTAGTAGTTTAGTATTTACTATTTATTTTTTTATTTTATCTCTTTTACCTTCTTTTATTCTCGCTGTGTTTTTTAATTTGCACTGATGTATTGTGTCCTGTTTTTAATCTTGTTTTGTCTTGTGAAGCACCTTGGTCAATGCAAGGCGTTGTTGGAAGGTGCTATAGAAATAAAGTTTATTATTATTATTATCTTCTAATGGACAATGTAAAAGAAATGCTAAAAGCAAGGTTTAAGATGAAAGATATGGGAACAGTTAAACGTTTTTTGGGCATCGACTTTACACAGACAGATGGTGAAGTAAAGATGAACCAAAAGAAGTACATAATGAAAATACTTGAAAGATTTGGTATGTCAGAGTGTGGCACAAGATGCACACCATGTGAACAGAAATTAAACTTTGAGTGTGAAAGTGAACTTATAGATCCAAGATGTTATCGTGAGCTTGTAGGAAGTTTGATATATGTTATGACGTGCACAAGGCCTGATCTTAGTTGGGTTGTAAGTAAACTTTCACAGCACTTATCACAACCAAAAGAATGTAACTTAATTACAGCTAAACATGTGTTGAGATACTTAAAAGGGACAATGGACAAGAGCTTATGCTATAAGAGAAGTGAGGGGAAGCTTCAACTTGTAGCATACAGCGATGCAGACTGGGCTTCAGATCAAAATGACAGGAGAAGCACTACAGGTTATTGTTTTAGCCTTAACAAAAATGGACCTGTTGTCTCATGGAAGTCAAAGAAACAACAAACAGTGGCTCTATCAACATGTGAAGCAGAATATATGGCACTGGCAGCAACAACGCAGGAAAGTTTGTATCTTGTACAGCTTTTAAATGCAATGGACAAAGACTGTAAATGTGTGCCAGTGACAATATTCGAGGACAATCAAGGAGCAATAGCTTTGTCAAAGAACCCTGTATGTCGTCAAAGATGCAAGTATATTGACATCAAGTATCATTTTGTTAGGTCTGCACTTAATGATGGCAGGATAACAATTGTTTACTGCGCAACAGGAGATATCGTTGCTGACATTTTTACTAAACCTGCTACAAAGTTGAAACTTCAGAGGTTTATGTGTTATATATTTGGGATATAAGGAAAACAAGTAATGTTTATGTACAGTGAAAGAGCAAGTGGGGGTGTTAACATTTGACAAGTGTGTTTGTGATTGTGTGCTCTTCACTGACGTCATTGCTGCGACTGTTTAAGATGCGACAGGTGCACTTGATTGTATTGCCCGCTGACTGATTTGTTTTACCAAGAATAAAGTGTGAGGTGTCTTTCTCACGATGAAGATAAAGCAGTGAGTACCTTCATTGTCCGACTTTCCTACCCTTAAGATGTCAACGCCAACAACACCGCTTAAGAAAAAAAATTGTTTAATAGGAAAAGTAAGAAGTGAAAAATGTAGAAAAATAAAAAATACTGCATCCAACTAATGATTGTGTATCTGTCTATCCCTTGTCTCATGGGCTTCATCCAGAAGAAGACACAAGTGTTGTTCCTGCTGTGTCCGGTTCAGTTCTTCATGTTCATTCAGTGATGAAATGAGACTTTTCCTTACTGGACTCTTTTCTCTTTCTCTTGACTAGAAAGAAGAAAAAGGTGGTTAATTCAAGCTACATACTGTTTTTGAATAAATGCATAAAACGAAGAAAGGTGCAGCTAACAGCTATAATGATAATAATAATCTGAAAAAACTAAGAAAATTAAAAATAAATTGATTTAAAAATAATGAAAATAATATAATAATAATAATGGATATATGAATCAGAAAGTATTATACAGATACAGATATTCTTTATTGTCATTCGCACCACATTTGGTGGATCAAAATTATGTACACAGGGTCCCAGTTACGTCCAACAATAAAATGTAAAAGAAAAACAGTAATAAGATCAAAGATATGAACTAAGAAAAACATCAACTAAAAATATGATAAGCTCTAATAGCATAAAAACAATAAACACAATACGCCGAACAGCAGCACGGACATGAGTCTGTGTGAACAGATGAGCACGAATGAACACAGCAACATGAAACAGATAGCAGCAACATGAAACTGATCAGCAGCAACATGAAACACATCAGCAGCAACATGATGTGATTTTTCACAGTGATTATCCTGGTTAGATATTCATAAGGCTGCACAAACTTGTAGTGAACTATTCAGTCTTTGACCGGAGTCTTCCACTTCTGAGTGGAACTTCGGACTCAGTCTTCTGAGAGTTCCTAAGGAACTTTCAGATTTAATCAATAGCTGATGGATTTGACCGTGAGACGAGGGTCCGTCCATCCCAGCTGGAGTCACAGCACCTCGCTGTGAACTCACCCGGGCATAACGCCCTACAACTTCGAAGGAAGCTTGTTCTGTTGGACGGAGTAAAACCACAATTGACTTCTGACGATGACCAGCCACCCTGACCGGAGACGCTGAAAGGTAGCGTGCGAAGGGACCTCTATACTGGAGCTGTCCATCAACTGCAAAGGTAAAGAGACGTCACGAGTGTCACGCACTAAGCGGACCGGGGGTTTGAGCGGGTGTTGAAAGAAGCGTGCTAATTTTGGTCAACAAAACATCCATCTTCCTTTAAACTTCTCCTTCTTTCTCTTAAAACTTTTTATTCACCAGTAATCTAGATGCCTCCATCAGTAATGTTCTGTTGTCTTGTTAGTAAAGCGTGCCAAGTTTTTATTAATCAGAAACAGATCAGCAAATCAATGTGTACATGTTTCGATGTTAAATTTTGATTCTGTTAAATAAATGACCGCATTTATTCTGATGGGTCAAAGAAAAATGGCGTCTCATGTCACTGATTAAACAATCCTCACAGTTATCTTGGTCACATGGCATTAATTTAACTCGAAAAAGAAAGAATCCGTTGTATTTAAATAATTAATATTCTTTGTGCTTGAACTAGCTTTAAGAATAATTAATTAGTAGTGAAGCTACAGAAAAGCTGTCCCACATTCACTACAAACTCAAGTTCATGTTGCTGTTTGACGTATTGTTTTGATTGTTTACTGCTATTATTGCTTAGTGTATTATTAGTAGATGTTTTTTAGTTGATATTTTTCTTAATTCATATCTTAGATCTTATTAATGTTTTTCTTTTACATTTTGTTGTCTGTAACTGGGACCCTGTGTACATAACTTCATCCCAATTCAGTATTTATTCAACATTTCATTTTTTTTACTTTAAAAATAAAATAAAAGCAAGTCCTTATCGGCACGAATAAAGTGATGTGGAACATGTTGCATCTGTTCTTACCGAGCACAGAAGGCTGCAGTGTTGTGCTGCTCTGTGAGGTGCAGCTGGGCTGTGATAGAGACATGTCGGGTGTAGACTCTGCTGATGGAGCAGAAGCTGGGAGGCTTGGAGGGTTTAATGTGGAGTTTAGAGACAAACCATCACGCGCTGAAATACGTTCTGGATAAAATACAGTGAGAAACGGGACCGGAGGACAGTTAGCGTTTATGCAAATTAGCTTAGCATCATAGCACCGATGTTGTCCTATTATGGCGTCAGCCTCTTTTGTTAGTTAAAAATATGTTCAGAACCGATGGGATGAGTAACTTAAAATATGTTCAAAGTTAGAAAACACTCACCATCTTCTATAAATGATTCAAGTAAAGCAGTAGCCGTGTCCAAACCACCCTCCAATCGGTCCATCTAGCTCGCTTTGACTTTTTTCGTCAGCCACCAAGCACAACACCTGCACTTCTGCATTTGACCACGGCTTTGATATTATTGTTGTTGTATAGCTTCAAAATACTAAATGATATGCTCCTTGAGTTATCGCTGATAGCAAGCGGTAGAGAAAAAATGGCGGATTGGGTTGTTTGGAAAGACTCCACAGACTCCTCCCTCCGACCAATCAGTGACCCGACAGTGTTTCTGACGTCACGGCTTGGCTCGCTTGGACCCCTTGAGAAGCAGGGCCAGAATTTAGGGAGGCGAGCCAGACCCAAGAACAGTGGAAAAGACCACAAACGCGCGTCAAACCGGAAATATCCGACCCACGCCCTGACAGTGGAAAATGGGCATCAGAGAGGTCAAGGTCAAGAGCTTCAGATCTTTTTGCAAGATATTCCAGGAAACAGGAGCGGAGTAGAAGGCCCTTTTGCCAAGTTCAGTCTGCACTGAGGGGACTGCAGGTAATAACATTCTGAGAGCGCACGCTGTAGCTGCACTCACGCAGAGACATGTAGGAGGAGATGTATGAAGGCATCAGACCAAGAAGTGATTTAAAAATGAAAATGTACCAGTGGGAGAGTCTGCGTGAAGTTAATGATGTCCAGTTAACCAGTGAATACAGGGTGCAGTGGTGGGTACGATAATCACAGCCAGTTATGAATCTTAGTGCACCATGATAGACAGCATCCAACATCTGCAGGGTGCGTAAATCAATAGAGAGAAGGAAAATCACAGTTACAGGGCGTTTCCTAGCATTCACAGTTAGACAGGATCTGTTTCTGAAAAAGAAACCCAGTTTAACTTTCAATTTCTTTACTAGGTTTTTCATGTGGAGCTTAAAAGAGAGATACGAGTCGACCAAGATACCCAAATATTTATAGGAATCAACAAACTCAATGGGGACACCATGTGAGGATAAAATCGGAGGAAGAACTGCTGGGACCGACTTCCTGTTTGAAAAAAGCATCCCTTTGGTTTTATCGGCATTTCAGACAAGTTTGAGGTGGAACAAATCTGACTGGATGATGTCAAAGGCGGACTGCAAAAGCTGGAAAGCCTTAGTAACTGTTTCAGCTCGACAATAAACAACTGTGTCATCAGCATAGAAATGTGAGGATGCGTCAAGGATGCTCTGACCTACATTACCTATGTAGATTGTAAAGAGGGTGGGTCCTAAGACTGAGCCTTGTGGTACACCATTGTTGACTGTTAAATAACTGGAGGAAGTACCATTATACACATTGCCTCCGATCTGAGAGATAGATAGAGAACCAACCACTGGTATGATCTGAGAAACCAATTTTTGAGAGCTTATGACACAAGATGTCATCATCCACAGTGTCAAAAGCTTTAGACATGTCTAAGAAAAGTGCAGCACAATAATCCTTAGCATCCAGTGCTTCAACATTGTCATTAAGAACCTTCAGTGAAGCAGTGGTTGTGCTGTGTTGTTTCCTGAAACCAGATTGATGGGGAGGTAAGATGTTAAATGAGTCCAGGTAATTTTTTATTTGAGAGTTCATCAGTTTTTCTAGAACCTTGGCTAAAATGCAGAGTTTAGAGATTGGTCGATAGTTGTTCAGTGAGGTGGGGTCACCTCCCTTCAGCAAAGGAAGAACAAAGGCTGTTTTCCAAGCATCTGGAATGGAGTTTTGGCTTATGGAAAGATTAAAGATGTGGGTCACAGGGACTGCGATTATATGAGCGGCCAGCCTTAAGAAATAAGATGGAAGTTCATCTGGTCCTGCAGATTTTTTAGGATCAAGACCTTTTAACAGTTTATTAACCTCACTAACTGAGAACGAAGAAAAAGAGAAGAAAGAACCGAGGAAGAAGAAGAACCAAGGACTGACTTTTAGGAGGGATTTGATTTGTAGAAGTTTGGTTATTAAGTGCAATGGCTGATTTTCCATTAGTAACTGTGCTAATTTTGTCGCTTCTAGTTCTTTATTTGACAAAGTGTGCAGAAATAGTTAGATTGCAAAAACATACTAAGAAAAATAAACAGAAAAACAATAGTGTTAATGCACAGTTATTCAAAATCTGATCTAAACCACCTTCATTTCAAAAGTGTACTCCATTGGATAAAATCACAAATGTGGGGGCAACTTCCAAGGTAGGTATAAAGTTGTCAGACAAAGGAACGATGTAGGTGGACAACTAAGTAATGTGCACAGCAGAGTATTCAGTTTGCATGCTTTGCAGTTTGCACATAAAATAGTCATTTTTGCTTCCGGTTTGAACGTCACCGTGATGGCCACGCTGTGAATGGGCTCCCGAGAGAACCTAAGAAATTGAAAATCCAACCCCATTAAAATGACGAAAACATATCCATAAAAGTGAAAAAGAACTGGGGTGAGCAAAATACTTCTAAAACTGATGCTTGGTAGTACCAAAAAGCGGATGTTTAAAACTGAGAAAATATTGCTAACATTTCAGCTATTGCTAACCGCTATCCATCTCTGCTTTGAACAAGTACGGCTGCACTTTTTGACCTGAGCTAAGCAACCAACAGTGGTACTATGGCTGAATGGGAGACGGTATTGCAGGAATTAAGAGGCTTCCGACAAGAAAATAATGCGCACTTGGGGGAAATGTAATGAGTGACTTTCATTACACGCACAACATCCCAGACGAAATAACGAGATCACCGGGCTCTCCGTGGATTGTTGTCGGGCCTGGGAGGCGGCGCAGACAGAGAAGGGAGAGGAAGCAGAAGCGAGGCTGCAGGTCTGGCGTTATGCTAAGGCTAAGATCACAACCTCACAAGCCACCTCTACCGAGCCTTTATCTCTCTAATGCCAGATCCCTGGTGCATAAAACGGATTATTTGGAATTGCAACTCGCTGGAAATCGCTATGTTCGTGACTGCTGTGTTCTGATTATCACCGAAACCTGGCTTCACCCCGGGATACCCGATGCTAGCATACAGCTAGCAGGCCGCTCTCTGCTACGCTGGGACAGGACTGCCGACTCCGGTAAGAGCAGAGGTGGGGGGCTCTGTGTTTATGTGCATGAGAACTGGTGTAATAACGGGACAATTATAGACAATCACTGTTCCCCAGACCTTGAGTACATGTCCGTGAGATGCCGACCTTTTTTTGTACCGAGAGAGCTAACAGTTGTGATAATTACTGCTGTGTATATACCACCCGATGCTAATGTAAATACGGCGCTCTCTCTCCTGCTTAACACCATCAATGAACAGCAGCGGGCTCACCCCGACAGTGTTCATATAATTGCTGGAGATTTCAATAGGGCTAATCCAAAGACTGTACTCCCAAAATTCTACCAGCATGTTAAGTGTTCTACTATGGGGGAGAACACTCTGGACCAGGTTTACTCGAACATTAAACATGCATACAGAGCCATACCCCTCCCCCACCTTGGGCAGTCAGACCATCTTTCCCTCCTGCTCCCCCCAGCTTACACCCCCCTCAGACGCAGAGCAAGGCCTACAACAAAAACTGTTACAATCTGGCCTGGTAATGCACTCGATGACCTACAGGACTGCTTTGAACAAACTAACTGGGACTTATTTGAACATCAGGAAATGGAAACATACACAGGAACAGTACTGGACTACATCAACTTCTGCATCGGAAATGTGACTATGGTCAAAAACATTCGTGTTTACCCCAACCAGAAACCATGGATGACCAGCCAGGTTCGCACACTCCTCAGAGCCCGCGACGCTGCCTTTAGGTCAGGTGACAGAGCTCTGTATTGAGCTGCTCGAGCCAACCTGAATAAGGGAATAAAAACCGCAAAGGCTGACCATAAAAGGAGTATAGAGTCCCATCTGTCCAGTAACAACTCATGGGAGGTATGGAAGGGCATAAAAAGGGCATAAAAAACATCACTAACTATAGAGGCTGTGAGGTGACAACAGGAGACCTGAGTGCATCACTAGCAGAGGAGCTAAACTGCTTCTTTGCACGCTTTGATGCACCACAGCAGCACCCATCTGATCCTGCCCTGCCCCCACACCCACCCGGTTACTGCACCACTCCACTCACTGTACGGGAGCATGATGTTAGACGTTCCCTCCAATCAGTGAACCCCAGGAAAGCTACTGGCCCAGATGGAGTACCTGGCAGGGTGCTCAAAGCATGTGCCCTCCAGCTCACCCCCACCTTCACCAGAATTTTCAATCTCTCCCTGGCCCAGACTGTCATCCCTCCCTGCTTAAAATCTGCAACCATCATCCCAGTGCCGAAAACGCCTACCATCACCAGCCTGAATGATTACCGACCGGTGGCTCTCACCCCGGTAATCATGAAGTGCTTCGAGAGACTGGTTCTCCAGCACATCATGGACTATCTCCCTCCGAACTTTGACCCCTACCAGTTTGCATATCGCACCAACAGGTCCACAGAGGATGCTATTGCAGTAGCTCTCCACACCGCGCTAAGCCACATGGAACAACAGCACAGCTACGTTTGAATGCTCTTTGTGGATTACAGCTCGGCCTTTAACACAATCATTCCGGACATTCTTATAAATACATTGGACAATCTCGGCTTCCCCTCACTCACATGCGCCTGGATAAAAGACTTCCTAACCAATCTGCCCCAATCTGTAAGACTTGGTCCCCACCTCTCCTCCACTCGTACGCTGAGCACTGGCTCCCCACAGGGCTGTGTGCTGAGCCCCCTGCTGTACTGTCTCTACACCCATGACTGCAGCCCGGCCCACAACAACAACCTCATCGTCAAGTTCACTGATGACACCACAGTGGTCGGACTAATCTCTAAGGGAGATAAGACATTTTACAGACAGGAGGTCCTGGAGCAAGCAATCTGGTGCTCAGAGAAAAATCTGGCTCTGAATATCAAAAAAACCAAGGAGGTGATTATTGATTTCAGGAAGCGCAGCACCAACCTAGCCCCCCTTTACATCAACGGCGAGTGCGTGGAGAGGGTTCATACTTTCAGATTTCTTGGTGTCCATATCTCTGCTGACCTAAACTGGAAAGAGAACACCACAGCGGTCATCAAGAAGGCTCAGCAGAGACTACACTTCTTAAGAGTCCTTAAGAAGCACAACCTGAACACAAAACTGCTGCTGACCTTCTACCGCTCATCCATCGAGAGCCTGCTGACATACTGTATCTCAGTATGATATGGCAGCTGCACCCTGGCTGACAGGGAGAGGCTTCAGAGAGTAGTCAAGACAGCACAAAAGATAATTGGCTGCCCTCTCCCCTCCCTGATGGACATTTACACATCACGCTGCCTCAACAGAGCAGAAAGCATAATCGTGGACTGTTCACACCCGAGTTTTGAACTGTTTGACTTGTTACCTTCAGGGAAACGCTACAGGTGCATCAGAACAAGAACAAACAGATTCAAGAACAGTTTTTTCCCGAAAGCCATCACCACACTGAACTCACACATGCACTGATTTGATAATCTAACCTCCCAAACACCTGGACTTCTACTGTGCAATACTACTGACATTTCATACTCTCAGTCACCTTAACTACCTCACTAATATCCATAATGTGCAATACAATTGTGTAATACTTGTATTTTTTACTTTCATTATTATATCTATATTGCGTTACATTTTTTATATTTTTAGTGTGTGTTTAATGTGTGTTTTCTTAAGGCGTGTTTTTGCACTGGAAAAAGGAGTGGCTCTTAATTTCATTGTACTGCGTATAATGACAATAAAGGCATTCTGATTCTGATTCTGAAATCAAAGAAGAAATTCGAAAAATGAACGTCAGACTAGACGAGGCGGAGGGTCGGATTGAAAAAGCGGAGAAGAGGATTTTAGCCACGGAGGACGCCGTAATTGAAATAATAAAGCTTCAAATAAAGCTTGAGGATAAACTAATGGACCTAGAGAGCCGTACACGAAGAGGGAACATACGCATTTATGGCGTACCTGAGGCGGCAGAACGGGACTCGGCAACAATGGGTGACTTTGTGGAGAAGTTGCTCCGTGAGGGCTTGGCGCTGTCCCAAGAAGAGCTTGACATGCACAGTGAACGGGCGCACTGCTCTCTAGGTCCTCCACCCCCAAGCGACGCTCCACCACGTTCTATTATTGTGAAATTCCTCAGTTTTAAAACCAAAGAACTCCTCCTCCGCAAGGCATGGCAGAAAAGAGGATTCACCTGGAACGGCAAGCAAGTGAGTTTGGATCATGACTATCCCCCTCTGATTTTGAAAAAATGAAAAGAATATGCAGAAGTGCGCAAGATTCTGAAGGAACAGCAGATCCCTTTTCAGACCCTCTTTCCAGCCCGGCTGAGGGTGAAATATGCCGATGAAACAAAGATTTACAACACGGTGGTGGAAGCTACCGAAGTCATGTCCAGCAGAGGCTACGCTGTGCGGGTCGTTAAGTCACCAGAAACGGTCCTGGAACAGCTGAAACAGCTGTCCTGGAGCAGGGTACGTGGAGGACCGGGGAGCGGTGCAGGAAACAAGAGGCGGGACCTCGCAGCCGGCTACAAAGAAAGACTCAGAGCCTTCAAGAGGACATCTCCCACACACACGGAAAATTGAGGTTTATCCACTCTGTTATAATAATTAAGACTTGCATTTGGTTTATGATGTACAATAAGTAAATAAGTTAGGTTTCTCGCGGGGTTCTTTACACTGAGGCCATAGCCACTAAGGGCCCCCTTCATCAACCGATGAGGAAGCTGCCTTTGGAGGTGAAGCAGGGTCCACCTATGAGACCCCCCACCTTGGAAGTTAAGAGTTCACTTTGAGTCTTGTTTGTTCTTAATGTTGACTTTTTTATATGTTCTATGTTCAGTGTTTTCAAGAGTGAGCAGGGAGCCCATTAATCTATGTGTTATAATTAGGAAATATAATTTAGATGAGTAGCAGGTTGATAAAATTGGTGTCAAACAATATTAATGGTTTACATAATCCAGTAAAAAGGTGGAAAGTCTTATCTAAATTCAAAAGAGACAAAGCCCAAATTATTATTTTTTTATTTTATTTTATTTATTCATTTCATTTCATCCAAACAACAAATATAATACAATAAATTTAAATAAATTTATTTAAATAATAAATTATCCTGATACATGCTCAATAATCCAGGTAGAAAAATCCAAAAAAGTTCAATCTGGTCCTCTGGACATTCAAAAAACAAGAAAACAAAAAAACAAAGCAAAAAAAATGTAGAAACGTTTCGTCTCTCATCCAAGAGACTTCCTCAGTCTGAGGTGCTGTATTCAGCTCAGTCTCTTAAATAGCACCTTCTCAGAGTGGATCAACCAGTTTGCTGCTGACAACCAAAACCAGCTGCTCACATGGTCAAGAAGGACCATCAGCCTAACAATGGATCATTAGCACACTGATGGCTTTTTACTATTCACAGGGGGTTGAGTGATACTAGCAATCACAGCATTGTAAGAGGGGGACAGTTGAACCCGGAGGCCTCCACCCCTGTTTAATGATGGACGATTTCTTTTCACAAAGATGGCCTCTTTTACTCCTCTCTCAAACCATCGTTCCTCTCTATCCAGGATGTGAACATCTTCATCCCTGAAAGAGTGACCGCTGGCCTGGAGATGAGTGTAGACCGCAGAATCCTGGCCTGATGATGTTGATCTTCTGTGCTGGGCCATCCTTTTGGCTAGTGGCTGTTTAGTTTCCCCGATGTAAGACTGATCACAGCCCTCCTGACACTGAACAGCATACACAACATTACTCTGTTTGTGCCGGGGGACTGGATCTTTGGGATGAACCAGTCTTTGCCGTAATGTATTTTGGGGTTTAAAAGCCACTGGGACGTTATGTTTAGAAAATAAACGTCTCAGTTTCTCTGATACTCCCTCAACATACGGAATGACCACTGGTCTGGGTTCCTCCTTTTCACCTGATGGCTGACTGGAGTCCTGCTTGGGTTTCTTTTCTGCTTTCAGGAAGGCCCAGTTAGGATATCCACATTGCTCTAGAGCCTGTCTTGTGTAGGATTTTTCCTTCTGCCTGGCTCCTGAGTTAGTGGGGACGCTGTCTGCTCTGTGATACAGAGTCCTGATGACTTTTAACTTGTGCTCCAAAGGGTGATGGGAGTCAAACTGCAAATACTGCTCTGTGTGGGTGGGTTTGCTGTACACCTCGGTTTGCAAAAGTCCTCTATCAGAGACTGAGACCTCACAGTCCAAGAAAGCCAACCTGCCATCTTTTACATCTTCTCGTGTGAACTTGTATTTATCCACAGAGTTGATGTGGTCAGTAAAATGTTGGACTTCCTGAGATTTAATTTTAACCCAGGTGTCGTCAACATACCTGAACCAATGACTTGGTGGTGTCCCTGAAAAGGACGTCAAGGCTCTCTTTTCTACCTCCTCCATGTACAGGTTGGCAACAATAGGAGAAACTGGAGACCCCATAGCACACCCATGTTTCTGCCTATAATATTGCTCCCCATATGTGAAGTAGGTTGACTACAGGCACAATTTCAAGAGTTGACACAGTTGTTCTGTGGAAAGCGTGGTCCTGCTGCTCAGAGTGGTGTCTGATTTTAATCTTAAACTGACCACCTCTACTGCATCATCAACAGGAATGCACGTAAAGAGTGATGTGACATCAAAAGAGACCATTGTTTCATCAGTCTCCATGATGACATCCCTCACCTTATCCAGAAAGTCCATGGTGTTCTGTATATGGTGTTCTGAGCTGCCAACTAAAGTGATGAGTACAGACGCCAGATATTTGGAAACATTGTAAGTGACTTAAGTGTGACTTAAGTGTAAATGTACAATAAATACTATTTCTGGGTTGTATAATAAACCAACAGCCAAAATCAAAATTAATGGAGACCTTACTGAATCATTCATATTTGAGCGAGGTACTCGACAGGGTTGCTGCATGTCGCCACTCCTCTTCGCCTTGTTTATAGAACCATTGAGCCAATGGATCAGACAGAGACAGGATATAATCGAAGTAAGGACAGCAGGAGGGGAGAAAAAATTGGCATTATTTGCTGATGACTTGTTACTTGTTATATCTCATCCTACGCAGGTTCTCCCCAAAATAATGAAAATCTTATCAGAATTTGGTTTGTTCTCGGGGTACAGGGTTAATGTGAACAAAACGCAGGTACTAATGGTAAATTATGACCCACCAGTTGAAATCAAGAATTGTTATAAATGGAAATGGGATGTGGATGGTGTTGGGTATCTGGGGGTGGTGATACATCGTGACCCCACTAAAATGTTTGAGGCCAATTATGTCCCCCTGAATATAGCCATAAAGTCTGATATCCAAAGATGGAATGCCATACCTTTTTTCGACCTGCACTCCAGGATTGAGTCAGTTAAATTAAACATCCTTCCCCGAATGTTGTATTTATGTCAATCCCTGCCAGTTCCCATACCCTCGAGACAATTTGTAGAATGGGATAAGATGCTGTCAAAATACATTTGGAAAGGGAAAAAAGCCAGAGTCAAATACAAAACTTTACAATTAAAAAAAGAAAAAGGAGGTTGCGGGCTTCCTTGTTTAAGGTCGTTTTCACACTAGATAGTCCGGTAGACTCGGTTCGGTTCGGGACCAATATTCATGAGCTTTTGTTTACATTTGAGCTGGTGAGTTTGCATTCACACTGCACTGTGCAGTCGAGTCAACCTGTTGAACCAACCTATTCCCCCGCTCGCCTGTGGGGGTGCTGCACCAAGAACTACTGAAAGAAACGACATAAAAACCTCTGAAGACACGTCTTCTTCTTCTTCTGTAAATAAAAATAAAAACGAAGTGGCATCAAGTTTTAGCAGTTTTAGGAGTTGTATTTTGTCATTTTTCAAAAATGGACTCAGCATGAGCAGAAGATGAGACAGAAGACCATGAAGAATATTGTTTTTCCACACAAGGCAGCTGACGGCTCCGTATAAGGTCAGAGAAATGCTGTTTGTTTACCCTGCGGAGCGGGTCCGGTCTGTTTACATTCACACTGTACTTGAACCGCGCTGGAGTTCACTTCTACCGGACCGAGACCTAGGTTTTAGCCCGGGCTAGAGTTCGCCTTTTTGTTTCGTGACAGAGTTCGATGGTGCGTTCACACCTCCCTAAATGAACCGGACTTTCTAGGAAAACGAGCTAGAGTTCGATTAAAGTGGACTAAACAGGGCTGATGTGAATGCACCCTAAGATAATATTTTTGTGCAGCACAGTTGAGACCTTTGATATGTTTGTGCTGTCCTGATTACACTGCAGGATGGAAAGATGTGGAAGGGGAAACAATCAAAACAGTACCGATGAAAGCCATAATAGCTGACACAAAATTGCAGAGCAAAATTAATTTGGCAGATGAACCAATATCGCAAGTAATGATATCTGCTTGGAACGAAGCAATTAGAATATGTGGATTAGAAAATGCCTCTAAAGTTCTACGATGGTGCACTTACAATTCAGATTTCATCCCAAATCAACATGATGATAGATTCAAGAAGTGGATTTCAAAAGGCCTAACTGGTTACTATTCCTTTGTCCATAAGGGGGTGTTCCAATGTTTTGAGACCTTGAAAAGAAAATATGATTTATGCACAGATTACTTTTTCAGATATCTACAGGTCAGAAATTATTTTAATCAAGATCTAAAAGTACAGTTACATAATTTGAGATTTGTGGAAACATTTATATTATTATCCAAATCAAAAACAGGCAAAACTATTTCCAGGTTATACAACGCCATCCTGCGGTGTAAGGACAGCACTGTTTATGTTAAAGTGAAGTGGGAAAAAGAAGGCAGCCTGACGATTCCAGAGGAGGATTGGGACCACATCTGTAAGATACCATGGACAACAACAAGATCAAAGGTTTGGCGTGAATTTTGCTGGAAAAGCATTATATAACCTCAGAGCAGAAACGATATCAGGGAAGGGGCGATGCCTGCTGGAGATGTGGCAGGAATGATGCCAATCATTTCCATATTTTATGGGACTGCCAAACCATTCAGCAATATTGGTCTCAAATCCATGAACATTTACAGAACATTTTCACATTTGACTTTCCTTTAACCTTTGAATGCATATTTTTATGTAACATACTGGTCGACAAACTGAACTATAACGATCAAAAACTTCTGTTCATTTTGCTGGCGGGGAGCAAAAAGGCCCTCACAAGAAAATGGCGTAAACGGGAACCTCCAACAACTGAAGACTGGATTAATGTAGTGAAAGAGATTTATGTATTGGAGAAACTGTCTTTTTCCATTAATGTGCAGAGGGACACCTTCTACAAGATATGGTCAAAGTGGACAGAATATGTCAAACCTGTTATGTCTGATTTTTTGTAAACCTTGCTGTCATTCAGATTGATGTTTGGATTTGATATGTGAGGTCGATGATTAGTTGGTATTTAGGCTCCCCCGCCACTCCCATGTAAGTTCTGGTTGGTTTTTGTTGGTTTTGCTTTGTTTTTTTGTGTGTGTTGTTGTTCGGTTTGTTTGGTTTGTGTATGTTTTTTTTTTCTGTCATAGAAAAAGTGAGAAAACTGAGAAAGAATGTAAAATGAGAACGAAATCAGTATAATTATATCATTGTAATGTAACTGGCTTTCTCAATAAAAAAAAAAAGTAATTTTCAAAATGAATTGTTGAAAAAGCAACCTCGCAGCTCACTGGTCATAAATGCTCAGAATTTAATAAGACGCAGTGTCAAATATTTAATTGTTTTCTTGCAATTATCCAGTGAGATGCCAGCTTAAAGAAGTTTGCTGCTGAGTTTTGTAGCATCTGAAGACGATGGAGTATTTTTTTAAGGCTTGTACCGACTGGAACACAACACGTCAGTTTCTCAGTCTGGACTGGACAAAGGAGTAAATGATTTACTCATTGTCTTTTACACTCGGCTACTTTCAGGGCAATGATCAGAAAGTCTGGCCCAGGTAAACTAAGACTGAGCAGCACTTTATTGCAAATAACACTAATTATTTGCTGGAGTAAACCATGGGTTAGCAGGTGTGGGTGATTCACACTTTTTGTGCATCAGATCTCAGTTCACCAGCTCCAGGTCTTAATGGATGAAGTACAGAGAAAAAAAGACTGCATCATGGAGAATTCATTTTAGGATGGCCTTTCTAAATCAATGAGAGGCTTTATTTGCCATCTTCACCATATTGTGACTTTTTCTAAAAGAAAACCTAATAATACTCAATGACTACTGGATGTAGGCCAGTTCCTCCTCAACCCTGGACTGAAACGCTGCTAAAGAACATGTATGGAAATTCAAAAAATGGCTCTGTGGTTTTGATCTTAAACAAAAGTTCTGTGCAGTTGTGGACTATGGCAGCTGCTCTGAGGACATGAAAAAGTACAATAGTTCTCAAGTTTCATCTTCACCAGGCTGTAAAAAAGTCTCTTTTTGTCTCCTACTGCGGAGCGAAGACGGGGAGTTGGAAATGCCCCCCATCTGTCTGTCCATCCATGCATGTTGTGACCACGATAACTTGAAAAGAAATTAAGTAAAGACTTCCAGTTTGATGTGTGGCTACATGTAGGTGTAAGAAAGGCTCCTTTTGAAAACTCCATTAGCTCCATCTTATATTCGAGATCTTGTTCCATCCTGATGCATGCTCAATAATCCAGGTAGAAAAATCTGAAAAAGTTAAATCTGGTCCTCTGGACATTCAAAAAAAAAAAAAAAAAGTAAAACGACAAAAAAATGTAGAAACGTTTCGTCTTTCATCCGAAAGACTTCCTCAGTCTGAGGTGCTGTATTCAGCTCAGTCTCTTAAATAGCACCTTCTCAGAGTGGATCAACCAGTTTTACTGCTGACAACCAAAACCAGCTGCTCACATGATCAAGAAGGACCATCAGCCTAACAATGGATCATTAGCACACTGATGGCTGTTTACTGTTCACAGAGGGCTGAGTGATACTAGCAATCACAGCATTGTAAGAGGGGGACAGTTGAACACGGAGGCCTCCACCCCTGTTTTATGATGGATGATTTCTTTTCACAAAGATGGCCTCCTTTACTCCTCTCTCAAACCATCGTTCTTCTCTATCCAGGATGTGAACATCTTCATCCCTGAAAGAGTGACCGCTGGCCTGGAGATGAGTGTAGACCTCAGAATCCTGGCCTGATGATGTTGATCTTCTGTGCTGGGCCATCCTTTTGGCCAGTGGCTGTTTAGTTTCCCCGATGTAAGACTGATCACAGCCCTCCTGACACTGAACAACATACACAACATTACTCTGTTTGTGTTGGGGGACTGGATCTTTGGGATGAACCAGTCTTTGCCGTAATGTATTTTGGGGTTTAAAAGCCACTGGGATGTTATGTTTAGAAAATAAACGTCTCAGTTTCTCTGATACTCCCTCAACATATGGAATGACCACTGGTCTGGGTCTGGGTTCCTCCTTTTCACCTGATGGCTGACTGGAATATGGAACTTGTTGTTCCATATTTTCCTAACGGAGCACTTCGCTCTCAGACTGCTGGTTTACTCGTGGTTCCTAGAGTTTCCAAAAGCAGAATGGGAGGAAGATCTTTCAGTTATCAGACGGAAGATCTTTCAGTTATCAGACTCTTCTCTTGTGGAACCAACTTCCAGTTTTTGTCCGTGAAGCTGATACATTGTCCAGTTTTAAGAATGGGCTTAAGACTTTCCTTTTTGATAAATCCTATAGTTAGGGTTAGCTTGTTATGCTGCCTTAAGCTTAGACTACTAGAGGACAAATTGACCTCATTTCCTTAAATTAATTGTTAAAAGTGATTAGTTTTCATTTGATACTATTTCTATCTTAGCATGTGATTCTTGACCTGCCATTGTGTATCTGTTCCTAGTCCAATGTTCCCTCTAATTTTTCATGCGTCTGGGCAAACATGCAAGCTCACTGAGGATCACTGTGAGCAACATCAGATGTGCACGCTGTGGTCACACACCAGTATCACACTTGTTCATAATCTGGGATAATAGCAAGTTAAATGACTTGTTAAAAGAATCAAATTACAGTAACAATTTTCATTAGTTTACTATTAATAGAAGTGATTTGAACCACTTCAAATGAAAAAGACAATAATCTTGTTGTTCATGTGATGTGTAGTATGTTGTATGTGAGAGTCCTGCTTTGGTCTGGGTGAGGGTCCAGTTGTGGTCTGGGTGAGGGTCCTGCTCTGGAAGATGGTTAGCAACACAGTGGTCATTACTGTCAGAAGCATATTTGTAATGTGGGGGAAACACGTAGAGGGTGTCTGGGGGTCCTCCCCCAGAAATTTTTTAATAAAGTAGATGCCATTTCTTGCATTCTGGTGTATTTTAACGGTTGTTTAATATCTAGTTTTAGTCAAGTCAAGTCAGATTTATTTATAGAGCACATTTAAAACAGAAACTGTTACCAAAGTGCTTAACAAAAATATCACATCATCAGATAAAAAGTAGCAAGATATATTTACAGCACATGGAATAAAAATATAAAACCAAAAACAATTAGAAACAATGAAATACTAAATCAGATCACGTTGTGTCAAAAGTCAAGGAAATAATAACAAAAAGCATAAACTCAGTCTGAAACAATGAAATACTAAATCAGATCTGATGACCTTGTGTTAAATAGGAATAATAACAAAAGCATAAACAGAATCAGCATCAATGAAAAACCAGATCTAAAGCTGATCACCCTGTGTTAAATGTCAGTGAGTATAGATGTGTTTTTAGGAGAGATTTAAAGGCAGAGACTGAGGTGGCCTGTCGAATGTTGATGGGCAGATTGTTCCAGAGTTTAGGGCCCACGACTGAGAACGCTCGATCTCCTCTGAGCTTCAGCCTGGTTTTTGGTACGGCCAAAAGCAGCTGGTCTGATGATCTCAAAGCCCGAGAAGGAGTATAAGGAAGAAGAGGTATGATGGTGCAAGGCCGTTAATGCACTTGAATGTCAGCAGGAGAATTTTAAAATCCACTCTGACATGTACAGGAAGCCAGTGAAGAGAGGATAGAACCGGAGTAATGTGCTCAAACCTGTGAGTTCCTGTTAAAAGCCGAGCTGCAGCATTTTGTACGAGCTGGAGACGTGAGAGTGAAGCCTGACTAACCCCAACATAAAGTGAGTTACAGTAGTCCAGCCGGGTTGTACTAAATGCATGGACTAGTTTTTCAAGGTCGAATCTGGACAGAACGGACTTTAGCTTTGCTATCTGCCTTAGCTGAAAGAAGCTCTTTTGTAGAACAGAGTTGATCTGTTTATTAAACTTAAAGTCCGAGTCTAACACTACCCCGAGATTGGTAACCGACTGCTTTAGATGTGGCTGAAGGGAGTGCAGGTTTACAGGATCAGTGACAGTGGCAGAGCTTGGGTTAAACACAATGACCTCAGTCTTCTGATCATTAAAGCTCAAGAAGTTTGCAGCCATCCAAGTCTTGATATCATCAAGACATTTTAGCAAAGGGTGGATAGAGCAGGAACTGTTTGGTTTTAAAGGCAGATAGATCTGAGAATCATCGGCGTAACAGTGAAACGAAATACCATGTTTCCTCAGGATTGACCCCAAGGGGAGCAGATACAATGAGAACAGAAGGGGTCCAAGAATGGAGCCTTGTGGGACCCCACAGGAAAGAGGGACAGAAGCAGATAAATGATTGCCAAAGTTAACACAAAAACTCCTGTCACCCAGATAAGAACGGAACCATTCTAGCGCCACCCCTGTAATCCCAACCCAGTGTTCTAGCCGTGACATAAGGATGCTGTGATCAACAGTGTCAAATGCAGCGGTAAGGTCGAGGAGTACCAGGATCACAGACTGACCAGAGTCATTCGCTAGCAGAATGTCATTACAGACCCTTACTAAAGCTGTCTCGGTGCTGTGCAGTTGTTTAAATCCTGACTGAAAAATCTCAAAAATTCCATTTACATTCAAAAACTTGGTTAGTTGACTAAAAACTATTTTCTCCAAGATTTTAGAAATAAATGGAAGTTTTGAGATTGGCCTGAAGTTAGAACAAGCTGCAGGGTCGAGTCCGGGTTTTTTAATTAATGGAGTTACCACTGCATGTTTTAAAACATCGGGGACCACACCTGTAGCCAAACTGCTGTTAATAATGGCAAGAACAGAGGGTCCAGTTGACGGTAGAACCTGTTTAAAAAATGCAGCAGGGATGGGATCAGCAGGGGAGCCTGAGGGCTTCATGTGATCAACGACCTCATTTAAAAATGAGAGTGAGATGGGATCAAAGTGACTGAAGACTGCTGAGCAGGGGACAAGAACTGAAGGGTCGGCTGTGGAGTGTGGAATTGATGACCTGATCGACTCCACCTTTTCAGCAAAATGCCTGACAAACTTATTAAATGGTGTCGACAGAGGCCTCAATGGTGGCAGACTGAGGCACGTTTAGAATGGTGTTAATGGTGCTGAAAAGAACGCGGGGGTTGTGACTGTTTAAGTTGATAATGTTTGAGAAATATTTGTTTTTCTCCTGTTTAACGGTGGTCTGATAGGCTTTCCAACATGTTTTTAACATCTCAAAAGACACCTGAAGTTTATCTTTTTTCCATCGACGTTCAGCTCTTCTGCACAAGCGTCTTGCCTCTCTTGTGGTCTCATTTACCCAAGGGTGGGGCATGCGTTTTCGATTCCTGAGCTTTAACGGGGCGACTGAGTCCAGGATCTGTACACACGCCTCCTGATGCTGAGAAAGCAACTCCTTTGTAGTAAGACCCGCAGAGAGTTCAGAGTCTGAAACAGAATTACCAGCAAAGATGGAAGAGAAGAGTTTGGCGGTGGAAGGGTTAAAAATCCTACAGGGCTTGGGTGTGGGGGGAGGTGCAGGTTCACAAATCAATGAGGTGTTGAATAAAACCGGTTTGTGGTCAGAACAAACAGTGTCACCAATTTCTAAATCAGAAACAGACAAACCATGTGTTAAGACTAAGTCTAGAGTGTGGCCCTGCTGGTGAGTCGGACCAAGAACACTCTGAACAAAGTTCAAGGACTGGATGAGGTCTAGAAAGTCCTGAGCTAATGGTTTATCTGGGCAGCACACGTGGATATTAAAGTCACCTAAAATCACAACCCGATCATATTGGAGCAGAATACCAGTTAGAAAGTCAGATAGTTCATTTAAAAACTGTTTATGGTATCCGGGGGGTCTGTAAAAAATAGCACACAGAACTGGGTTGGAGCGGCCCAGCTCACAACAGAGCAGTTCAAAACTTGAATAATTAACTGAACCATGGAGCTGTCTGCAGTGCAAATGTTTCTTAAAAACAGCCAATAATCCTCCACCACGACCAGTTGTCCTTGGAGCATTGAAAAAAGAACAATCCAGAGGCAGTAATTCCAGAAAAACACTGAACTCACCAGGGCAGATCCAAGTCTCAGTGATGAAAAGAAAGTCCAGTTGGTTGCAGCAGAAAAAGTCGTTCAAAATAAAAGTTTTATTAGCCAGTGATCTGGCATTTATCAGGGCCATCCTCGTAGAATCCACCACAGGAGGAGATGATTGCAGTGTCCAGTCCAGCGGCCTCAGATTTGCAGAGTTAGACGCGCGCCTCCGGCAGGAAACCCAGCCGCGCACGGGCCCAGTGTGATGATGGGACCCCGACAGCGGGACCAGACAGCGCGCCACAGGATCTGTACAGCGCCAGGAGCAGAGGTGGAAACGCTCACCATCAGCTGGAGAGGATGATTCAGAGGCAGCCAGCTGGGCTTTCAGTTTCACCAGCCGGCCAGCGCGTTTTCCACGGCGTCTGGAGCGACGTCTCCGGGGAGGCAGGTGCGCGCCCCGCTGCAGGTAAGCAGGCACGTCCGCCAGCAGCGGGGGGACAGGGGGGGGTCCAGAGTTACGCTCATAATGATCAAAATAAGCGACATTGGTGCCACAAGGTCGAAGATCCAAAAGTTGTTTTCGGTCATACACCAGCAGAGCGTTGATGTCACAGATGAGAAATGAAAAAAACACCAAAAATACGAACACCATCAGCTGAGGTGGATTGCAAGCCATGTACACAGGCGCCATCTTACCGGAAAAAAAAACAAAAAAAAACCTACCTACACAAGTTACACTTGATTCAATACAGTAACTATTTTAGAGTTAATGGCACAACAAGAAGTAGCCTGACCAACAGCTCTCCTTGTGTGAATAGAGCACGCTCTGCTTCTCTCACGTATCCTAGTTACAGTCTAAGAAACACAGTGTAGCCTAAGTTAAGTTTTAGGGGGAAATAAATTCACTAGCCATTATGAAATGATAATAATAATCACTTAAACAAAATACAGTTAATATTAACGTAAACTAAATACAAATGTTTTGTACATTAGTCTTTACATTTTGTGGCGTTGCATCAAAACCATTTGAGTTTAGTTTGACTCCAACACCCTGAGACACAAATATAAAAATAGCTAATTAATACATCATTTTAGAGTTTTGTGGGACACAAGAGTAATGTTGTCAGTTGAGTTGAACTTCACGCTTGTCAAAAAACTGAAATTCATATTTCACTTAATCAGCCTTAATGTTATATGTGAATATTCAATTAAATTTAATTCAAAAATACTTTATTAATCCCAAAGGGAAATTAAATGTTGTTGTAGCTCGTTATCCTCGTTTAATTAAGAGCTGTTACAGATGCTGATTGCTGTAGGCAGAAAGGATCTCTTATAAAGGTCCGTTCCACAGCGGATCTGAAGAAACTGGCATCAGATACTGTCCACCCAGACTCGGCTGGCTTCTCAGTTCCTCCTGGCTGCAGGACCGCCTGAATGCTGGGCTGAACTCGTCTCAGAGCCATCTCAAGAACCTGAGCGGAGGCCACTCCTTCCAGCAGCCTGCTGAGCACCTCATCGCTGCGAACAGCCAGCCAGCTGCAGGTGCAGGGGACGATCCTGTCCTTCTGCTGTCACAAGCCATGTTTCCTGGCGTCTCCAGGATCTCAGTGATCAGGCACTCGAGCACAGCCGGCAAGGAGATGGGAATGCATCTACGGCACCTCTTTTTCAACTCATTTGAGAATCGGGGCTGTAGATGAGATATTTGAGATTTTTGAGGTGTTGATCAGCTGCTCCTGGTTGTAAAAAGAACACCTTGTTGTTATGGTTACGCATCATAACAAATGTCCAAAACTAAAAAAGTTTCAGTAAAAATCCTTCCTGCTGCACAGCATCCGATACCAGAGGAAACAATCATCACAAAAAATGCCATTTACATCCAGAAAAATAGGAATGAAAGTTTCCATAAGCAAAATCTCAGAATTAAAGTAACAGAGCTGCTCCAACATGCAGCCATCCCGAGCAACGCAGTTCTAGAACATAATGTAAAAATATATAATATATATATCAAGTCACTAAAGCTGCAACAACAAAAGTTGACTAAAGAAAACTGGGAGTTTGTGCAAAAGCCTTCGCATAAAGCTTGATTCATAACTTACATAGATTCATAACCCTGTATTCACTGGTTAACTGGTCATCATTAACTTCATGCAGACTCTCTCACTGGTACATTTTCATCTTTAAATCACTTCTTGGTCTGCTGCCTTCATACATCTCCTCCTACATGTTTCTGAGTGAGTGCAGCTACAGCGTGCGCTCTCAGGACATTATTACCTGCAGTGTTCCCTCAATGAGGACTGAACTAGGCAAAAGGGCCTACTCCGCTCCAGTTTCCTGGAATATCTTACAAAAAGATCTGAAGCTCTCGACCTTGACCTCTCTAAGTGGCTTTAAGAATCTGTTGGACTCCTGACAAGGACCAATACAGACATTTTCCTGTTTTTAGTTTTCTACATTCGCCTTAGAATCTAGCTGTTTTTTTTGTTACTTTTCTTTTTTTAGCCATCCTATTTGTTTAAAAAAAAAAAAAAATCTGTATGACTTTTTATACCTGTCTATTGTTGTCGCTGTTATGCATTGTTGTCATCATTCTTTGTTGAAATCAGGTCTCTCTTGTAAATGAGTCCTAGAGGCTCAATGGGATTTACCTGTCGAAATAAAGGTTGAATGAAAACGTTGGTTACGTACTGTAACCCCAGATTCTATGAGTATAGGCATAGCCCTTTAAGGCTGTCGCTGATGGGTTTATCCCGATATGCGAAGCATTGCACTGAAAAATTTAGTCCACGCCCACCTGCTGTGTGGGCCCCACCCGATCCGTATAAATTACATTAAGAGCGGGAAATCGGCTCCCAAAATAGCTTTTTCTAAAGCTATTTAGGAGCCAGTGAGGTCCGACGCTTAAAGGGTTACGCCTATACTCAGAATCTGGGGTTACAGTACGTAACCAACGTTCTATTTTGTATAGGCTTCGCCCTTTAAGGCTGTCGCTGATGGGTTAAGGGCGAAGCAGATGTGGTCCTCGCCTCACTGGGTCCATTCGAACACCGTATGAAGCAGAAGCTTGCCCAAAAAAAAGTCTTGTCACTCAGCTCCCCATGTGCGTAATTATGCATTGCGTAATTATGTGTGCCATGCACAGACGCATGTTGTGTAACTATGCGTTCTGAATGCATGAACGCCCCGGAAAACTTCAACGGGGAGGGAAAAATGCTGAAAAGAGCCATGAACCAACCGGTTTACGGCTTAACAGTATGAACAGATTAATAATAACAGGAGAGCTGATTATTAATCAAATTAACTGATTGGTAACAATAGCCTTGAACTGATTAGTGACAATAGAACCAAAATAACAATCATAACTTGAGATTGATAACAACATCTCACACTGTAATGCATGCAGACAGATGTGAGTAAAACGGAGTTCCATGAAACAACAATATTCATTCTGTAAACACTAAGGACAGAATGTGTCATGGAACGAGCCGTCACATCACGTAGATAAAAGCGAATGAATGAGCAGGGTGTTGACCACGCGGCCGCAGTGCAAAATGTCCTGCATTGTCATACCATTATGCAAGGTAGTCGAAGATGCAATACCCCTGGTCGTGTGTGCTCTGAGGTTGACAGGAGGCTCTAAATCTGATGTTCTGTAGGCTTCAGAAATGGCCTCACACAGCCAGTATGACAAGCGCTGGGTGGATAACGGGTGACCTGCAGATGCATCTCTATAATGCACAAACAAATGTTGAGTTTGACGCATTGCAGCTGTGCACGCTATGTAACACGTCAACGCTCGCACCGGACAGAGAAGATGAAAAGACGCTACTTCTTCTGATCTGTGGGGGGGGAGAGAGAAAAACCCCTCCAACGATATCACTCTTGATTTAAAAGAGCTCGTGATGTTTTTAGGCATAAAAGCTGGGTTTGGTCTTAAATCAGCTGAGCTGCCGTCAGCCTGAATTCTAAGACATGATGGAGCGACAGAGAAGGCAGATAAATCACTCACTCTCTTAGCGGATGTTAAAGCCAGCAGCAGGGCTGTTTTAAGAGACAAGAATTTAAGTGGAACCTGATCCAGAGGCTCAAATGGAGCTTTGATCAGAGCCTGCAGGACCAGCGTTAAATCCCACTGTGGAACAAGTGGGCGTGAAACAGGCCTGCGTCTCTGTACACATTTTAGAAAACGCTTCATCAGCGGATGAATAAAAACTGTTCTGTCTCCGAACCCTTCGTGGCAGGAAGAGATGGCTGCAGCATACGTTTTAATCGTGCTGGACGCCAAATTTCTGTCCATCAGCTGTTGTAGAAAGGACATCATGCCACCTAGTGGACATGAGGAGGCCTCTACACCCTTCTCTGTACACCAGCGCTAAAAAGCTGTCCACTTTGATGTGTACAGCGCTGTGGTAGATGCAGCACGTGAAACCTGAATTGTGCACACTACATCCTGTGGGAGACCCATCCTCTCTAAGCGGATCCGTTCAGCGGCCAGACCACAGGTGCTGGCCTATTTCTGGGTAACTCCTGATTGCTCCTCCTGCCTGGAGGAGAGCGTCCTCCCTCCACGGCAGTTTCCACAGGTGCCCCGACAGCAGGCGTTGCAGGACTGGGAACCATGGTGCGCTCACGCGTTCGGTGGCCACCAGGAGAGCTGTTAATCCCTCCTCCTGAACTCGGATCAGGAACCGTAAAATCAGAGGAGGTGGAGGAAAAAGCGTACAGAAGCATTTTGGGCCATGGGCTGTGGGCAAACGCATCCACCCCCATCGGTGGTTCGTCTCGCTGGCTCAGAGAAAACCATATTTGACACTGAGCGTTTTCTCGTGTCGCAAACAGGTCCACAGCTGCTATTTCAATCTGAGTCAAAATGCTCTGTCAGAGGATGATTAAAGGTTGTTCTGTCTCCGACAACGTTGAGACAAGAAGAAAACATGGCTGCAGCATACGATAATCGTGCTGGACGCCGCATTTCTGTCCATCAACTGCTGCAGAAAAGGACAGCATGTCGTCCAGTGGACATGAAGTGGCCTCTACACCTTCTCTGTACACCTTTTACAAAACGTTTCATCAGCAGATGATTAAAACTGTTCTGTCTCGAAAATTTCATGACAGGAAGAGATGGCCGCAGTGAACATTTTACACGAGCTGAACGCCAGATCTCTGTCCATCAGCTGCTGCAGAAAGGACGGCACACTACCTAGTGAACATGAAATGGCCTCTACACATTTCTCTGTACAGCAGCGATGAAAAACTGACCACTTGATGTGAACAGCACTGTGGTGGTTGCAGCACGTGAATCCTGAATTGTACGCACTACATCTTGAGAGAGATCCATCCTCTCAAAAGGATTCGCACAGTGGCCAGACCACAGGCGCTGGCCTATTCTGATTAACTCCTGATCGCTCCTCCTGCCTGGAAGAGAGCGTCCTCCCTCCACTGCAGGTTCCACGAGCGCCCCGATAACAAGTGTCGTAAGACTGGGAACCATGATGCGTTCACGCACTTGGGACAGAGGAGCTGTCAGTCCCTCCTCCTGAGCTCGGTTCAGAAAACCATGATATCAGAGGGAGAGAGTGAGGTGAAGAAGCATTACGACCACAGGCTGTGAGCAGACACGTCCACCCCTAGTGGTGGATCGTCCCGTGGCTCCATGATAATTATAGTTGACATCGAGCGTTCTCTCGTGTTGCAACAGGTCCACAGCCGCTTGCAGGATTTCTGCCGCGTCTGAGCCATAGCTCTGGGTGGAAGGTCCCAGGTCCCCGTGCCGTAAAGGACCGTCTTTGGACATCATATCCGTCCCCTGTTCAGAATACAGGAGATGTACCCTACCCATTAATGGAATGTTGTTTCTCACAATTAAAAATTGACAAATCTAAAATAAATCTCATCTTTCCGGTTCGTTGGGACCAGGGAGTGACGAGAGAGGAACCGTGTTTTCCTCTCCTTCTGAGACTCTGGAAATTACATTTTAATCAGAATTTCCTGAGCTTCTGCGAGAGGGGACGAGATCTGTTCTAGAAATGACAGAAAACGTCATTAGAGTTCCTCTGTACCGGGGTTTGAGCTGTACTGCAGCGTGAATCCCCGGATGAAAACGGTTCGCCTATCCGTCTGGAGCGCACGCTCATTGCCACTCGTTTATAAAGTTATCAAGCGAGCACGCGTTTATGCTGTGAACTCACATGCATGCTGATGTGAGCTGGTGCGCGCTGAAGGAGAAAGAAAAAACGCGCGCCCCCGAGCATGCAAATCGTTGTGCGTTTGCTGATGCTGCGGGACGCAGCTCATCTGTGTTGTGCTCAAGTTGAGTGCAGCTGCTCCGTGTAAACACTCGGGGAGCGGGTGCATGTATGTGCCAACGTGCCCTGAAGAGTCGTGTGTGCGCGCCCTCATTCATGCGACGCCTTAAGCGAGGGTTGCCACGGGAGCGCGCGTTTGACGCTGGTGCGGTCAGGAAGCAGCGCACGGCATGGTGGGGCGAGGTTACCACTGGGCTCGTTCTGCCGAACACGTTCATTCTTGGTTGCAAATCACGTGAGCTTTTGAGTGATTCCATGAGCTGCAGTATAAATTCAGAAAACCTTCTTCGAGGATGAAAGAGCGGAGCCGCTGTGAGGCTTGTGAAACTGTTGACGCCGCGGGAGCGCGCGTTTGACACCACTGCGATGAAAACGCGTGTCACTCCCGCCGAGAGCGAGATACGTTACTGGGCTTGTACCACGGTCTCACGGTAACGTTGACGTGAACGGCGGGCGCTGAGAGCTGCATGCGCGCTTTCATAACGCAGCGCCTTATAGGTGAAGGCTGCTCGTGCCGCGGGAGCGCGTGTTGGCACCGCTGGCAGTGAATGAAACAACCTTAACAGGCTCATTTGTGATGAGTGTGTGTGATGGGGCCGCTGTCAGATCATCCGTGCTGACAGCCTGGCTAAAAGACACTTCTTCATAAAATGATGTTTATTCCACATCGTGTCATCAACACACATCCAGCAAACCGACACCTGGTTATCTTCCCCTGAGCTCTGTTTGTTGTCCTAGAGGGCCCCCTGTTGGCGGAGTCCAGGAAAAATTGAACTTCCGGATGCCGAGGACGTCTGACGGGAGGGGCTGTCATAGCAGAGCTGGGGAGGCGTTGTGCAGCCGTGGAGCATCTTGAAATGATCCCTCGCTGATGAAAGGCCCTCCAACAAAAACCTTCTGCAGCTCTCCTGAGAGGAAGGTGGAGTGATGAACCAAGAGAACCTCTGGGACCTCGTTCTCCAGCTGTGATGCGGGGCGGCAGACAGCAAAAGAGGCGCACCGGTTGGGGATGACGTCAGCTGCCCTGCAGACAGAGCGTACTGCAGGGGCCGACAGCGCCGTTAGCGAACAGCCGCTACGAGAGCGTAGCTAACCGAAGGTCAGAGGGCCCACCGTCTCTTCTCGCCTCTGAACGTGTACGCCAACAGCGTAACGTGTTGTTCGCTGCGGCCGTCTGGAACGCATGCTGGTGAGCTCAGTTGGAGAGCGGTGTCACCGTCTGGGTTACGCTAACCAGAGGCACGGGATGCTGGTCCACCTGGACATCTTGTTCCGATGAAGCCTCCGTCAGGCCCGGCTCCAGGGGGCACTGAGGGAATTTCCGCTCGGTGAACCCCTGCTCTGGAGATGGGTGCGGACTGTGGAGACCGGCCCCCCAATCTACCAGGAAAGTCGGCTGTGGCCTCGCCCGTAGGACGTCCTGTTGGGAAAACGAGGCCAGATGGATCAGGACGGTGAGCCGGAATGGAACCTAGAAAAAACCTTCCCGCCAGATCATCCGAACTGGCGGGAAAGGCGTGGGACGTAAAAAAAAGGGTCCCTTCATGCCAGCGGCTCCTGAATTACGCCGGGCAACCCCAGAGGGCGCCGTCCGCCGGGAGCGGTGTGATCGCCGATGCGAAACGAGGTGGGATGAGGTGAGCATTCACTCAGCCCCCCTCCACCGACACTACGCTCTCCAGGAGGGAATGAGCAGCGGGGGGCTGCAGCTGAGCGCCGCCTGTCCCGGAGGAACCATCCGATTCGCTCCGAGGGTCGGCGATAAGAGGAAAATTACAAGATGGCGTTGTCCAGCGTGTAGCAACCTGTCACAGAGAAATACTCCTCGGCGTTTACCTTGAAACAAGACTGCTCGTCAGCTTCTCCTCGAGGAGGAGAGCTCACCGGGACGACCGGAGGTCGACGTGCCGGGCCAAGCATTCTTAACAAAGGTTGGTCATCTACACAACTTTCCTTATTTGTTCTTCTGACAGTGCTATTAGCTTGCTGAAGAAAAAATGGGAGCCGATTTCCCGCTCTTAACGTAGTTTATACGGACCGGGTGGGGCCCACACAGCAGGTGGGTGTGGACTAAATTTTTCAGTGCAATGCTTCGCATATCAGGATAAACCCATCAGCGACAGCCTTAAAGGGCAAAGCCTATACGAAATAGAACTTCTTCTTACCAATGGCCTAGCATAAAGCAATATGATCATCATCCATCGTGTCTATTAGTAACTTAAAATACCTAATTAAAACTCCATTAATGGGCTAGGTCTATTGTAACCTTACCCAGTTGTAGGGTGAAGAAACAAACATGTAGCATTAACAGTATGAACAACATTCAGGAATTGTTTCTATAAGAACATTATCAAATATTTTATGTGAACGGTAAGATCGTTCCACCCACCAGGAAATGTAACCTTGGGTGAGCTAACCTCGGACAAACTAACAAACAAAGATAGCTGAAATGTGGAGGTAGAGACGATCACGGTGTTTATTGTTATTATTATTTATTGTTTATTGCACTATTGTTTAGTGAGGCATTTATTTCTTATTGACCAAAATTTAAGGCAAAGAAGATCTAAGCTAAAAATCTAAGCTACTAACAACTTAAAACAGTTACTGCAGTAGATGTTTTCATGCTGCAGATCAGCACAGGCCACAAACTCAGTGAAATTCATTATGTAAGAATAAATTTTACATTACACAACCTATTAAACTTCTTATTTCAGTTTTTTCCTCTTCAGGGTCTCCACAGCGAGTCATCCTCCCCCATCTCTCTCTGTCCTCTGCGTCCTCTGTCCTCACTCCAACTACCTCCATGTCCTCTCTAACTGCATCCATATATCTCCTCTTTGCCTTTTTCCTGGCAGCTGCATTTCTCCTTCATCCTTATGCCCACTGTCCCTCCTCTGGACATGTCCAAACCACTGTCCAAACCACTGTCCTTCTACTGGACGTGTCCAAACCACTGTCCCTCATCTGGACGTGTCCAAACCACTGTCCCTCTTCTGGACGTGTCCAAACCACTGTCCCTCTTCTGGACATGTCCAAACCACTGTCCCTCCTCTGTACGTGTCCAAACCACTGTTCCTCCTCTGGACATGTCCAAAACATCTCAGTGTGTCCTCCCTAACTTTATCTCTCAGTTGTTCAACCTGTGCTTTACCTCTAATGAGTTCATTCCTAATCTTATCCATCCTCGTCACTCCTAATAACCTCAACATCATCATTTCTGCCACTTCCAGTTCTTTCTCTTGTCTTTTTGTCAATGCCACTGTCTCCAGACTACACAACATAACTGGTCTCACAACTGTTTGTAAGCTTTTTCTTTGACCATCCAGATTCACACCAAGCACTGTACTGTTTTCTAACACTTAGCATGATACAAATGGCTACAAGTTGTGGGATTAGCTTACTTACCACCTTTGTTTGACGTCATACGACCGTAAACTTCTGTGGTAAATCCACAACGCCAAATATTATTCCTCAGTATGCGATGAAATATGGGGTAACAAAGCTTGGAAAAGAGCTACAAGTCACGGTTGCTTGTAGCTACGTAGCTTCTTTGAACTCAGCTCTGCTGAAACTCCATAAGACGCTGATTGGCTGGATGCACATCACGTGACAAATCACGTGACACAGCTCTGTTTTGACTGGATTTCGTCCCCCACTTTGCACGCATCAGGCGGCTGCACTTTACAGACGGCTGTGCTCGGTTCTGACAGTTTATTATAAAATGGGAGATAACCTTGTGGCCAGTTCGCAACTGCACAGCATAGGTTTTCTTGTGCTGGTCGAAGCAGATGGACGCTTGTCCTGAGCCTGGTTCTGCTAAAGATTTCTTCCTCATGAGGGAGTTTTTCCTTTCCACTGTTGCCTTCCTTCATGCTTGCTCAAGATGAGAGTTCTGTGATGGAGTTAAACTCAAAGCAGTCTGCTCCTCAGATAAATAATGTTAACTTATTATTTTTAAATATGAATGTTTCTGTTAACTTGTTTTATATATGAATGTTTCTGTTCAGTGCCATGAGACGACTTCTGTTGTGACTTGGAGCTATATAAATAAACTGAATTGAATTGAAGAGAAAACTGGGTAGCAAAGTCAAAATCCAAGATGGCCACTGCCATATTTAAATGTACACCAACTACCTCTATCATTTGAGAAAACTATGCTTTTTTTAAATCTATTTTCTCGCTTAAATTAATATTTTTTCAAATACTTGAGGTGGCTGAAGATTACCGGTAAACTATGGTGGCCAAGGCCAGATTTTTTTCAGCCAGACAACAAGAGTGTAAAAACAAAAACAAATTTATTGTTTTGCAGCTTCAGGTGGGAGTCCGAAATCAGTTGCAGGAACACGTCTTCTCAGGCAAGTGGGGTAAGAGCCACCTGTTGGAGCTTGAAGAGATGATATCACTGTTACTAGTGGGAAGGCAGCTGCAGAGGGAGGCCTGTAATGCTGTGAACTGCAGGGCAATCCGGGGTTGTGGTCCAAAAGGCGAAGCAGGGGTCATACACAGGGAGTCAGAGTTCCAATAACAAGTTCAAAGGGTCAAACCATAATCCAGAAATCCGTAGGCAGAAGAAATAGTCGAAACCAGGGTCAGATTGGCAGACACAATCAGGTGAGAAGCAGGTAGAACAGTAAATCCTAATGACATGGAGTGAGGTCGAGATCCAAAAGACAAGATGTCAGGCATGAAAACAAGATGGTTGGATATCAGAGACCATGAAAGGTATGATAATCTGGCTCAGAATGAGTGATCATGGGTCTTAAATAGGGCAGGTAACTGGGGCTGGGTACCTCTCTAAAAAAAAATGTGTGTCTGTACCTTCACTTCGGTGTCGGTTCCTGGACGGTTCTTTTTTCGGTGCCAATTTTATGATTAACATCAATTCTAACAAGAATAAAATTAGGTTACACATTACAGTACAAATCTTGAGTTTTATTTTTTAACTTTGGTATTTTTATATTCCAAGCAGTTTTCTTACATAAAAATAAATAAATAATTTTCAAGTCAAAAGAACAGTTTCAAACCAGTGACACTTCAGTGTCTAATGCTCACTTCTACACACTGACGACCTTTTCACTGAACAGTTTTTCTTCAGAAACATGTCTTCTTTCTCTGGACACAAACAAGCCCACTCCTGGCTGATGGTGTCTCCAGCAGTAGAAAATGTTCACTCTGAGGGTGTGGATGATGCTTGTTGCACACACAGATACCTGGTTGTCAGTTTGATAGCACTGACAAATAGAATAGTGTCCCTCACATTCCACCAGCTGGTCACTGAATTCACTGAGGTTAGGGTTGATGGCAGACTTCTGCACTTCTGTGCCTCTTCCTGAATCTTCTCTGTGGTTCTCTGGGGTTTAGGGCTCTTATCATTTCCCTAATTGACATTAGAACACAAAACATCAACAATAACATGGTTGTGTTATTATTGCTCAAAAAATGTTATCTAGGCTGAGAGATAAAGGCTTAACTAGTCAGCAATATCCTTTACAGCTGACCATGCTTACCAGCTCCACCACTGTAGACAAAGGCAGCAGACTTTAACAAGTTTTGGGGGCGGCTGTGGCTGAGTAGTTAGAGCAGTCGTCCTCCAATGCGAGAGTTGGGGGTTCGAATCCACCAGCAGTCACATGCTGAAGTGTCCCTGGGCAAGACACGGAACCCCTCACTGCCTCTGATGTGTGTCCCATCAGTGTATGAATGTGATAAAGCACTGATTAGTCTCTTTAGAATGATTTGTTCAATTAGCTTTGTAGAGATCTAGTAGAGTGCTGTATGAACGTGTAAATGAGACACAGATTGTAGTGTAAAGCGCTTTGAGTATCTTGAAATAAGATAGAAAGGCGCTATATAAGTACAGTCCATTTACCATTACCATTTAACAAAGTTTGTGACTGTCCTGTGGCTCCCATCTCACTTTTCTTTTGTCTGTCCTCCTCACATCAGGGTCAGAGCCTCCTGTGAGGAGAACATTAACATAAACAGTGAACATTAGGTGAACTGTTTAACCAGCTGACCAGATGGATGAGCACATTTTTACAAGCTAAGCTTCATCTGTTACTGTCAATCTTTAGGTAGCTTTTGATTTAGCTAGCTACGTAGATAGCCATAAAATAAAGCTACACACTAATATCTTAAAGTTAGCATTACATGGATCCTAGTCTATTTCACTACGAAGCACGTATTAACATTAACAAACGTAAACTTACCAACTGAAATCCCAGACACAACTCCTTCCTCGGTGCGAAGCAGAGTCCGGTTGTGGAGATGTTGAATCAGGCTGTTCAGGCTCTAACACTCACAGGCTGACTTTAACGCTGAGAGGAGGGGAGGCTGCTATCCTCTCTCCTTGCAGACAAACATGGAGCAACTTTCCGCTCATAAATTGAAGCCGTTCGACGACACATGCACTGCACACGTGAACCCCATCTGTGGGCATAATCAGCGCCATAGACATATGGTTATACAGCAGCTCTATACAGCTCTGAGTGTAAACACGTATGTCTGTTTGAAATATGTCTGTGTTTTACCTGCCTGCGTTCTGAAACCACCTGTCATGTTACAACCAATCACCGAAACTTGACACCGAAAGAAGAGTCATGTTTCAATCCATACACCGTATCGTAAAATATTGTTATAATAATAATAATAATAATAACAATATAATAATCATAGTTAATATAATATTATTATTATTGTTATATTGTATTGTATTGTTGTTCCGCCATATTGTTCTAGAATTGCGCCGCTCAAGGTGGCTACATCTTGGAGCAGCTCTGTTACTTTCATTCTGAGATTTTGCTTTTGGAAACTTTAATTCCTATTTTTCTGGATGTAAATCACATTTTTTGGATGATTGTTTCCTCTGGTATCCGATGCTGTGCAGCTGGAAGGATTTTTACTGAAACTTTTTTAGTTTTGGACATTTGTTATGATGTGTAACCATGGCGACAAGGCAGTTTTCTACAACCAACAGCAGCTGATTAACATCTCAAAAGCTCAAATAATATCTCAACTACAGCCCCAAATCTCAAATGAGTTGAAAAGGATGTTCTGTGGACGCATTCTCATCTACCTGCCAGCTGTGCTCGAGTGCCTGACCACTGAGATCCTGGAACTAACAGGAAACACGGCTCATGACAGCGGAAGGACAGGATTGTCCCTCAGCACCTACAGTTGGCTGTCCGCAGCGACAAAGAGCTCGGCAGACTGCTGGGAGGAGTTCTGCTTGTCATTCGGGCGGTCCTACAGCCCGGGGGAACCGAGAGGCCAACAGAGTCTGGGTGGACGAATCGAACGGCATCTGCAGCCAGTTTCTTAGGATCCACTGTGGGATGGACCTTTACAAGAGATCCTTCCTGCCTATAGCCATCAGCATCTATAACATCTCTTAATGAAATGAGGATAATGAGTTGCAACAAATAATAATTTCCCTTTGGGATTAATAAAACATTTTTGAATTGAATTGAATTGAATTGAATAAAAAAACCTCAGTTCAGTATACAGCCCTACAGGTAACAGGTGTTGGGCATGATCACTGAGTGGGCGTGGTTAGATGACAGGAGCAGAAAACATGACATGAAGGACTGTGAGCGAGGCAGGGGACAGAGGACATGATCATGACACCTCCACTCAACAGGATCTATCACTCTGAGCCACCTCGGACAAAGATAAATAACATTAATTCAACACTTGCTCTTGTCAAGGGCAGATGTCTTCTCCTCCCTCTCCGCTTTGCTTTTGCTCTGTCCTGTCTGTGAAACTGCTTTAGAGCCTCTCTTCTACAAATCTTCCGAATCATAATTTATGGATTTGGTCAGTTGGTCCCTCAACACAATTGACAATATTTCTTTGAAGAGAAGACAGGCTTCAGGCGAGTCGATTTGCCCTGTTTGCACGTACGCAGCTGGATATCACATCAAGTCTTCCAAGTCGATGATGTGTCTATCTCTACTGTCATCTATGGATTTTCAGGACGCATATATAATTGGATTTATGATAACTGGTTCTTGCTTTTTGGATTCGGCTGGTTCCTGGGTTATCAACAATCAAAGAAGTCATTGGCAGCAAATTTGGACCTGGTCAGTCTGCCTGCCTTACGATGGTTTGGTTCATGCCTCGAGCTCCCAGACTCAAATGCTTTTGTTAGGATGGATCAGATCTCGGGGAATATTCTCAGACATGGTCCATTGGTGTGGCCATTTAATTTGAACGTTTCAGAACCGAGTGGACCGACACACTCAAGGTAGATGTCATTAAAGTTCTGCCTTTCTGCAAAACAATTGTGTTTATCTGAACTCAGCTCCCTGACTGGCCTTGACAGGCCATCTTATCTCAACTCGCCTGAAAGTTTTTGTAAACCTGATGCTCTAACCCCCTCCCTCCCCTCCTACTGAGGAATTTCCATGGCCTTTTCAGAGGGGCCCAGCTGAATAAACATTCTGTCATCATTTCAGGACTCTTTGGATTTGTCCTTGGCTGTCCTTGGCACCCCCTGAGTGTGTACAAATATCTCCAGAGGGAATTATTTGAACCGAGTGATTTTATCTGAACTCTGCAGTGCCTCTGTGTGTTGTCTCTGACTGCTCACCATCGCTGCCCCTCCCCCCCACCCCCGCGCACGTAATGTTGGCGTCATTATGTGCTAATGTGCGGGATTTTTTTCATTATCATGCTGTTAATCTTCAACCAAAGATTAAGAGCGTGTTAGGAAATTTTTAGGAAATTTTTTGACTCCAAACCCTATGTGTCATTTTTCACCACTTTTTATTGTCTGCCCAAACGGGTCTCACTTGTAAATACTGTAAGTCTTTGAGGCTCAGTGTAACTTATCTGTTTAAATAAAGGTTGAATTGAATTAAAAATTCCTCTGTCCCTTATAAACAATGTAACTCCTTAATGTCTTGCACCACAAACACTAAATTGACAATAACTACACAATCATGTCGAAAACTTCAATCACTATTCACATCCTTGATCAATGGGTGACATTGGTGTACGCTTGTTAGGATCATTTTTGTCACACTTGACAAGACATCAGTTTTTTTTTGATCCAATGAAAATTAACCTGAAACCATAACTCTGATTTATTGTACTAAAGGAGAAAGTTGCTTTCATTAACTTGAGATGCTTTTTTTTGTCCTTCTCTTGGTTGTGCAGGTTGTGAGGAGATCTTAAAGATGGCCGTAGTTCCCCTGAGTCTTACTCCTCGCCAACAGTCCGTCACAGACAATGGTTATATCTACCAGGTAAACTCCTGTTCATTAAATAGATCCCGTTTATCTCTCACTGCTGAAAAGCAAAGATGGAGTGAGAAAGTTTTTGCCTGTTTGTCTGTTTTTACCAAACTATTTCATGAACTCTTCAATTCAGTTTATTTATAAAGCTCCCAGTCACAACAGAAGTCATCTGTTCTAGATAGTGTTCTAGAATTGTGCCGCTCAAGGTGGCTGCATGTTGGAGCAGCTCTGTTGCATTCATTTTGAGATTTTGCTTTTGGAAACTTTAATTCCTCTTTTTCTGGATGTAAATCACGTTTTTTGGATGGTTGTTTCCTCTGGTATCGGATGCTGTGCAGCTGGAAGGATTTTTACTGAAACTTTTTTAGTTTTGGACATTTGTTATTATGCGTAACCATAGCAACAAGGCAGTTTTCTACAACCAACAGCAGCTGATTAACATCTCAAAAGCTCAAATAACATCTCAACTACAGCCCCACATCTCAAATGAGTTGAAAGGATGTTCTGTAGATGCATTCTCATCTACCTGCCAGCTGTGCTCGAGTGCCTGACCACTGAGATCCTGGAACTAGCAGGAAACACGGCTCATGACAGCAGAAGGACAGGATCGTCCCTCGGCACCTACAGTTGGCTGTCCGCAGTGACGAGGAGGTCGGCAGACTGCTGGGAGAAGTGGCCATCGCTCTGGGAGGAGTTCTGCATGGCTTTCGGGCGGTCCTACAGCCTGGTGGAACCAAGAGGCCAGCCAAGTCTGGGTGGGCGGATCGGACGGCATCTGCAGCCAGTTTCTTAGGATCCACTGTGGGATGGACCTTTACAAGAGATCCTTCCTGCCTACAGCCATCAATATCTATAACATCTCTTAATGAAATGAGAATAACGAGTTACAACAACAAATAATTTCCCTTTGGGATTAATAAAGTATTTTTGAATTTGAATTTGAATAAGAAAGCCAACACACGTTAAGGATAAAAAGTAGTTACAAATACAAAACAGGTAGAGCAAAGTAAAGACAGCAGCAGAGTGAAGAAATGTGGTCAGTTTGTCTGTCCTCCAGCAGTCTATCCCAATAGAGCAGAACTAAGGGATAGCTCAGGAAACCCCATCCAACCCTAACTATAGGATTTATCAAAAAGGAAAGACTTAAGCCTAATCTTAAAAATAAACGAGATGTCAGCCCCACAGACATGATCCATGGCCATCAGTGAGTCAGCCTTCAGGTGGAAGAGAATGTTTTAGTAGACAGCAGGTTCTTGAGGCAGGAGGTTCTCAGCCATCTCAACCACGTTATAAATCTCAATAAAAACGTTCATAACTCTCAACTGAAAAATCTCTAACAAAAGCTAAAGGCTACAAATCAGCGCTGCCCTTCAGTATCTGCATCGCAGCCCCAGACTGCTGTCATACATTTGCACTCCTGTAGGTATTAAAGAGTGCACAGTTTTCGTACTGAAAGTTATGGACAAAATGAGGAATGTGCGTGTTACACAATCCTCAGTCTTTAGACCCATTGGCAGGCAGGCAAGCGAGGCAGGAGTTTAAAATAAAAATAATTTATTTTAAACAACAAAACAAAAAGGCTGGCATGGCAACAAAAAACACAAGTAGGATCAGGCAGGCAAAAACAGGACGGGTACAGATACGGGAGGATAATTGGACAAACAGGAACAGAGGAGGACTGAGTCGTCCGTGCATAACAGAACAATGACTGGACGCAGAGTGGAGGAGAGAAGAGCTTTAAATAAGGCAGAGGAAAAGTGAGTAATGAGAGCACCTGGGCAAGTAGCTGATGAGGGACAGGTGTGAATGATAAAGACTGGGAGACTGGAGAGGCAGACTGAGGAGTGAGTGGAAACTGACATGAAACACAGAGTCAAAATACACAAGGAACAGAAGGACACAAGCGGAACGAAATTAACACAATAAGCAGAGAAAGGGGAAGACAGAAATACAAAGTCAGACAAGGGACAGACCGTGTCAGCGTGGTCACTGAAATATTCAGGTTTATCATGCGGTGTGCCATAGGCGTCGCAACCATTATATGTGGTCGGCTGTGGCTGAGTGGTTAGAGCAGTCGTCCTCCAATGCGAGAGTTGGGGGTTTGAATCCACCAGCAGTCACATGCTGAAGTGTCCCTGGGCAAAACACTGAACCCCTCATTGCCTCTGATGTGTGTCCCATCGGTGTATGAATGTGATCTAAAAGCACTGATTAGTCTCTTTAGAATGATTTGTTCAATTATCTTTAGCACTTAGAGTATCTTGAAATAAGATAGAAAGGTGCTATATAAGTACAGTCACTTTACCATATGTGAAGGGGACATACCATACCATACCATACCATTTTATTTATAGAGCACTTAAAACAGCGACAAGGCCAACCAAAGTGACGTACAGACAGAACAACAGACAACACACAAAGCAAAATACCAAATGAAGAAATGTCAAAAATATAGACATAAAAATGATGCAGATAATGACGACTAACCAGTGTGGAGCATACAGGTTCAAAACACAGATCATCTGGTGTTGAAAGCTACTGAATAGTAGTGGGTTTTTAAACGGGACTTGAAAGCCGAGAGGGAGGGTGCCTGTCTGACAAGCAGAGGTAACTTGTTCCAGAGTCTTGGTCCTGCTACAGAGAAGGCCCTGTCACCTCTGCGCTTAAGACGAGTTCCTGGAACTGTGAGGAGCAACTGGTCCACTGACCTCAGAGAACGTGGTGGGACATACGGTTGCAGCAGATCAGAGAGATTGGGGGGGGGGGGGCGAAACTGTTCAGTGATTTGTAGACATACAGGAGTATTTTGAACTGGATTCGAAAGTGAACCGGTAACCAGTGCAGTGAGGCCAAGACTGGTGTAATGTGCTCTCTTTTGCCTGTACTGGTTAAAAATCGGGCTGCTGCATTCTGGACCAGTTGTAGTCGTGCAATGGAGGTCTGACTGATACCAAACAGGAGTGAATTGCAGTAATCAAGCCTAGATGTAATGAATGCATGTCCCCCCCACATTAAAAAAACGTTTATTTGGACCCCCCACACACTTTTCCTATGAAACATTAGTTCCGTCGGCGCAGTTTCTCTTTCTTCATGAACAAATTCATTCCATTTGATTAATAGGAGAATACTCAAGCCACTAATACCCCTTTTCCACGGTCACGGCGCGGGTCGGATATTTCCGGCTTGATGCGTGTTTGAGGTCTTTTCCACTGTTCCTTGGACCGGCTCACCTCCCTAAATTCTGGCCCGGCTTTTCAAGGGGTCCAAGCGAGCCGAGCCGTGACGTCAGAAACTGTCGGTCACTGATTGGTCTGTGGAGTCTTTCCAAACAACCCGATGCGCCATTTTTCTCTACCGCCTGCCATTGGCGATAACTCAAGGAGCGTATCTTTTAGTATTTTGAAGCTATAAAAAAACAATAATATCAAAGCCGTGGTCAAATGCAGAAGTGCAGGTGTTGTTGTGCTTGGTGGCCCACGAAAAAAGTCAAAGCGAGCTAGATGGAGCAATTGAAGGGTGGTTTGGACACGGCCACTGCTCTACTTGAATCGTTTATAGAAGATGGTGAGTGTTTTCTAACTTTAAACATATTTTAGTTACTCATCCCATCGGTTCTAAACATATTTTTAACTAACAAAAGAGGCTGACGCCATAATAGGACAACATCGGTGCTACGATGCTAAGCTAATTTGCATAAACGCTAACTGTCCTCCGTTCCCGTTTCTCATTGTATTTTATCCAGAACGTATTTCAGCGCGTGACGGTTCATCTCTAAACTCCACATTAAACCCTCCAAGCCTCCCGGCTTCTGCTCCTGCTCCATCAGAGGAGTCTACACCTGACAGAGCTCCATCACAGCCCAGCTGCACCTCACAGAGCAGCACAACGCTGCAGCCTTCTGTGCTCGGTAAGAACAGATGCAACATGTTCCACATCACTTTATTTGTGCCGATAAGGACTTGATTTATTTTATTTTTAAAGTAATAAAAAATGTTGAATAAATACTGAATTGGGATGAAGTTATGTACACAGGGTCCCAGTTACAGACAACAAAATGTAAAATAAAAACAGTAATAAGATCTAAGATATGAATTAAGAAAAATATCAACTAAAAACATCTACTAATAATACACTAAGCACTAATAGCAGTAAACAATCAAAACAATACGTCAAACAGCAACATGAACTAGAGTTTGTGCAGTGTTATGAATATCTAACCAGGATAGTCATGTTGCTGCTGATCTGTTTCATGTTGCTGCTGATCTGTTTCATGTTACTGCTGATCTGTTTCATGTTGCTGCTGATCTGTTTCATGTTACTGCTGATCTGTTTCATGTTGCTGCTGATC
>NC_056512.1:6784319-6807650 GCF_014905685.2 Nematolebias whitei
AGGTGAACGTGTGTCGAACAAGTACCGTCACTACTTCGGACGATTCACAGCTGTTCCTACGGAGACGCTGAAAGGGTGCGTTAAATGGAACTCCGTACCAGTGGAGACATCTCCTACAGGTAAAGAGTCGATTTGCATTACCTAAGTGTACCGAGGAGGAAGCTGAGATCTTAACGGAGCGTGCCGTTCTGATACCGACACATTTCCCTCATCCATCTTTTCCTCTCCATTTAAACTTCATTTCTATCTTTAAACTCTTATATCTTGCCAGTAATCATCCAGATAATTTCAGAAATGTCTGTTGGTTTAAAGCAAGGGAAATAATGGCCGTATGGTTTCCTAGTTGTAAAGCTTGCTAATTAATTATGTTGTTGCTGAAATCAATTTGCCAAATTAATGTAAATGTTTGATGTTAAACTTTGATTCTGTTAATAAATGACCGCATTCATTTGATGGGTCAAAGAAAATTGACGTCTCACGTCACATTTAATTAATTTCAATGCACGATATTATTCAGTCCAGAAAAATGAAAGAATCCGTTCTATTTATGAATATATCACAGGTATATGTTCATCTACATCTGGTGGCCTCGTACAGGTCTCTAAAGAGCTCTACACTCCTTAGTGACTTAAACACTTATGAACCTCTGAAAAGAGATTCAGGAAGTGGTTACAAGAAGAAATTGATAGATTGCCTGAAAAATTTGGAGCAGGACAAGGCTATTGACCATTTTCTGTACCACAGACTGCACCCAGGGGAGGCCACACCTAGTCTGTATGGTTTACCTAAAATCCACAAACAAGGTGTACCTTTAAGACCAATCGTTAGCATGATTAACTCTGTCACTTACAATGTTTCCAAATATCTGGCGTCTGTACTCATCCCTTTAGTTGGCAGCTTAGAACACCACATACAGAACACCATGGACTTTGTGGATAAGGTGAGGAATGTCATCATGGAGACTGATGAAACAATGGTCTCTTTTGATGTCACATCACTCTTTACGTGCATTCCTGTTGATGATGCAGTAGAGGTGGTCAGTTTAAGATTAAAATCAGACACCACTCTGAGCAGCAGGACCACGCTTTCCACAGAACAACTGTGACAACTCTTGAAACTGTGCCTGCAGTCAACCTACTTCACATATGGGGAGCAATATTATAGGCAGAAACATGGGTGTGCTATGGGGTCTCCAGTTTCTCCTATTGTTGCCAACCTGTACATGGAGGAGGTAGAAAAGAGAGCCTTGACGTCCTTTTCAGGGACACCACCAAGTCATTGGTTCAGGTATGTTGATGACACCTGGGTTAAAATTAAATCTCAGGAAGTCCAACATTTTACTGACCACATCAACTCTGTGGATAAATACATCAAGTTCACACGAGAAGATGAAAAAAATGGCAAGTTGGCTTTCTTGGACTGTGAGGTCTCAGTCTCTGATAAAGGACTTTTGCAAACTGAGGTGTACCGCAAACCCACCCACACAGACCAGTATTTGCAGTTTGACTCCCATCACCCTTTGGAGCACAAGTTAGGAGTCATCAGGACTCTGTATCACAGAGCAGACAGTGTCCCCACTAGCTCAGGAGCCAGGCAGAAGTAGGAATCCCACACAAGACAGGCTCTACAGCAATGTGGATATCCTAACTGGGCCTTCCTAAAAGCAGAGAAGAAACCCAAACAGGACTCCAGTCAGCCAAAAGGTGAAAAGGAGGAACCCAGACCAGTGGTCATTTCATATGTTGAGGGAGTATCAGAGAAACTGAGACGTTTATTTTCTAAACATAACGTCCCAGTGGCTTTTGTAGATGAACATATATCTGTGATATATTCATAAATTAAACGGATTCTTTCATTTTTCTGGACTGAATAATATCGTGCATTGAATAATTAAATGTAACGTGAGACGTTAATTTTCTTTGACCCATCAAATGAATGCGGTCATTTATTAACAGAATCAAAGTTTAACATCAGACATTTACATTAATTTGGCAAATTGATTTCAACAACAACATAATTAATTAGCAAGCTTTACAACTAGGAAACCATACGGCCATGATTTCCCTTGCAACTTTAACTCAACAGACATTTCTGAAAATATCTGGATGAATTACTGGCAAGATAGAAGAGTTTTAAAGATGGAAATGAAGTTTAAATGGAGAGGAAAAGATGGATGAGTGAATATGTGTCGGTATCAGAACGGCACGCTCCATTAAGATCTAAGCTTCCTCCTCGGTACACTTAGGTAGTGTAAATCGACTCTTTACCTGTAGAAGGTGTCTCCACTGGTACGGAGTTCCATTTAACGCACCCTTTCAGCGTCTCCGTAGGAACAGCTGTGAATCGTCCGAAGTAGTGACGGTATTCCGTTCGACACAGGTTCACCCCACTGGTGGACTCACAAGAGGAGTAAGTCCGTCAGAGGCTCCACTCAGATGTGGAAGATTTCATAATTCACACAAGACTCGGAAGAACTGCGGATCATGTCTGAACCTCCTGTTCTCTCCAGCACTTCTTCTGTTCGGTTTTGCTCTCCGAACCGAACTGCTCTCCCACCGCCCTGTTCGAACTAGGAAGTGCCGACATTTAAAGAGTTCTGTTTCCGGTTCATTTGAGAACTTCCTGATTGGCTGAAAGCGCTAATCAGGGGTGTGTTTTTGTGACGTAAGAGGTCACTAGAAGTCAGAAAAACAGAAAGAATGTTTTGGAACAGACTGAAAATGTTTTTGAGACAGACAAGAGAAATGTTTAGGCGAGTTGGGGGAAAACAGGTGCCAGCTTCTCTATTTACGTCTGAGAGGATTTAAAAACATGACAGTTCGTTCCAACAACTTGTTTGCGTTTGACTCCAACCTTGGACCAACTTACACTTGCTCATTTCAGACAGAAAATCAGAAAATGCATAATTACTCTGTAACAGACCTTAACTTGATTTCTACTTTGAATGAGGATTAAAAAAATCACTAATACTGTTTCACAGTTGATTTAAAATGAGTAGTTCACTTCAACATTTAAAAATGGTTTGAACTAAACACACTTTGATTATCGAGACATTTGTAAGATAGTAATGATAATAGAAAAAGAGAGTGTTCTTTCAATTGATCAGTGTAGGACACTTAGAAAGTCTCTGGATGGACTTGATTTTGTGTTTCTGGACTCAAATCAATGAAATACAGTTCTTGTCCCAGGAAGGCCCTCAAGGTCAGGATTTGACCTGAGGCTTAGTTCACTACATATATATGTATTTATATATGTTCATATATATTAATATACATATATATGTATTTATATATATACATATATATTTATCTATATATATTTATAGATATAAATATATATAAATGTATATAAATTAAAATTCTGATGACCCAGATTCTACAAAAACATTACATTTAAATTTTTATAGGTTTTCATCATCATTTGATGTATTTGCACTCATTGTGTCTACTTTTAATGTTCATTTTAAATGTGTGGTTTCCTTTCTTGTTCACATATATACATTTTATTTTTAGCTTTGCTTTAAAGTTCTTGTTTTGTGATTTGTTCATTTGTGAGTTAAAATAAAGTTGAACTGAAGGTCGTCTCTTCTTTAAACATGTTTGAGGGAAATATTCCTGAGATCCAATAGTTTTGTGTCTTTTTATGATTTTCAGTTGAGTTAACAGTCATTAAAGTGAAAACAGGATTTCACGATGAAGCTGGCACCGTTTTTTTTTTATTTTTTATCTTCAACGCTCTGCTGGTCTCACTGATCCTCTCCTCCGGAGAGGAGGAGGCTGGGAGGCTCATCCTCCCAGCTCCGAGCTCTGCTGGTGACTCCAGAGGCTGTTCCAAGACTCCAGCCGCGCGTAATCATGATGGCCCGACCTGCGCAGACAGGCGGACAGAGACGGGTCTGCGACGAACGGTGGAAGCGATTTAAAAGAAAAAATTTATGTGTAAAAAAAAAAAATCATTTTTAAATCGCTTCAGCAATTTTTTAAAACATTTTTTGTATAAAAACAAAATATTATTTTATTTAAAAATCGCTTCCAGCGTCCGTCCTAGACTGTCCAGTCCGCCTGAGTGCTGGGTGGGATCGGGATTCAGCCTTCATGATTACGCGCGGCCGGGGTCTGGCAACGTCCATCTGTGAGTCCCCATCTCCAGCTTCGCAGTGACCTGCGGAGCTCTGAGCACACAAGGCTGGTATCCGGAACCCGAGCCTCCGAGTCGGCACATCAAAGGATCTTCCGCGGTGACCAGCTGAACTTGGAGCCGGGGAAATGACGCCCTGCCCGGTCTGGCGCTCGGAGGCTCCGGAGGGAGGATCGGGGTAGACCAGCAGAGCTCCATCCAGCTTGCTCTGAATTATGTTGTCGGCCACCAAGCACAAAAAATGCCAGCACATCAGCATTAGACCAAGATGTTGCCAGTATTGTTTTTAAAATCTTTAAAATAAGTCCAGCCGCTGCTCCAGTCCGAGAAATTGCAAATGGCGGATTATTGTTTTGAAACTTTCTGAAGGATCCAGTGACTCCGCCCCCGACTCCGCCCCCGACCAATCAGTGACCGACAGTGTTCTGACGTCACGTTTTTGTACCTCTTCATACCGGTTAGAACCACAGAGCCAAGGGTACTGAAAATAGTAACAGGTGCTAAGTACCGGTACTAATGGAAAAGCCTCAGAACCGGGCCAAGTAGGGTCGAGTCGGCCCGTACCGGTACTAATGGAAAAGGGGCATTACTGTGACGATTAAACCTGTGTCCTCTCATCCAAACCGACCCTGTATCAAGCAATGATTAACCGATTAAATGTGAATTGTTATTATTAAGAGAGAACCTGAGGGATTTTACTTAGTCAAACTATATTAAGTCTAACTTAAAGAAATGTGTTCTAGCTTTATTTATGTTAATCAGTGTGTGTGTGAGCGGCCAGGCCCCCTTGTGCTCAGAGCACAAAGGACTCGCCCCTCCTGATTCAGTCAGTATCTTACCTGCTATCTGGCATGATTTGATTGCTTGTAATATATCAAAGGTGAACTTGTAAAATTATCATTAGCTAATATAAGATTATATATAAAGGTAAAATAGTTAGAATTAGTAAACATTTTCTATAAATATAGTTCAACCCTTGAAGAAAGGCACACACACACTTTGTATAACATGACATTTGAATGCTTGATAGGAAATATAAAAAAGTATAAAAATATGAAATCCAACAATCCCTCTTTTGATCTCTCCATATTCATGGGAGATCACACCCTTTTGGATGTTTCCAGATGGAAGTGAGTAACACTGCCACCCCACCCAAACTTACTGCAACTCTCCAGGGGTCCTGGACCAGACCCATGGTTCAAACCCTTCAAAACCTGTAAAAAATACCAAATGCATAAACCTTTATAAAAATACAAAAAACACCACAACACCCCTAGTAAAAGATAAATACCCAACACACTAAAATAAGTAAAACTCTACCCTAATACCAAAATTGACCTCCTGTTAAACCACCTTTAAAATACCTCGTGGTATTTTAGAATGATGAAATGCCCAATTGAATGGAGTAAAATTTTGAACAGTTGTGAGTTTCCAATTGAATCCACGACCCTTCTCTGGTTGTTTTTCAGAATGACTGAAAGAAAAGACAAGACACTCATGTTAAACAAGAAAAGACAAAACACTCAATTTAAACAGGACTATCTAGCAGGTCTTCGGTTCTTGAGCTTGCGGTGGGAGGCCTTGTTCATCCACAAGGGTCCTTTTGGTGCTCGGCGGGATTCGGCCCGCGGAGATATCTTCATGTAAAGTCCTCAGAACCTTTATCAGTCTGATTAGACATTCTAAATGACGTGTGTGTGCATTGGGACAAAACTAAAATCAGTTTGACGCGTCTTCTGTTCTTCACGGTCAGGGCTGGGAATCTTCCTTCCTTCCTTCCCCGTTCCGCCTGACTGACCGACTTAGGCAGAGCGGAGACTTCTTCTCCAATGTTTGCTACTGCCTTTTTCTACCAGGACAAAGGGGCAAAGAGTGAGCTCCCACGAAGGTCCTGTCACCTCCTCCAGGTGTAGTGGGGAGCTGTACTCCTGATGTTCCAGCAGATCAGCCTCAATCTGGTCCAGCGATCGATTCAGCTCCTCTGCAGGGGCGCACTGGTTGTGGTCGTAACAGGTGTCACTCTCCTTCTGGAGATTGATGGCGTGTGATGTTCTCTCCACCACCTGGTGGGGTCCTATCCCTCTTTTCAGCAGGACCCAGTCCGGTGTGGTGGTCCATAGTCAGTCTCCTCGGTCAGGGATTCTCCCTCCTGATGAGAAAAGCTGGACACCAAAGCTTGCGAATTGTTAAACACCCTGTATGGCCTTTTGATTATTTTATCTGTGGGATCCATGACCCATTTGTGGGCCTGGAAAAAACTGACTGTGGTTACTTCCTAGTGAGTAAAACCTGTTTTTTAATTATTGGACACCCTGATGGTCATTATTGCTACTGCTCGTGTGTACTCTTACACTGTAATGTTATAATAAAACAGAACTTGTAAAACTGAAATACAATGCTATTCTTACATTCATCTATACACTTGAAACTGAAATGAGGTACATACTGGACTTCTCCAGGGATACCTGTGTACTCTAGTACCGTCCTCCACCCTTCCAAGCCTTTGCAATCAACGGATCTACCTACAATAAGCAAAGTTAAACATAATAACACAACACCCATACACAACAACATCCTGCAATAAGTAATCCCCCACGCCGGCCTCCCTCCTCCTGGAGCCTGTGGAAGTAACTTCATTAAACGCTTGCGCCGACAACCTCAAAGTACAATATAACCTTAAAAGTTTTAACCAACTGACATATAACACTGTGGAAACAAGAGGAATTTAATCTTCCCTCCAGGTACCTGTCTGTGCAAAAGATGGAGAAGCAAGGAAGAAATTAACCACTGAGCCTGTTCCTCAGCAGTAAAACATGTAGTTAAAATACTTTGTTCATGAAACCTTTTATTAGCCCAATTAATCTAATTAAGAGTCCAGTCCAGTCAAGTCAAGTCAGTTGTGTTTAAAAATACCGAACCACCACATTTCTCCTTAACCTTTGCTCAAATCCACTTCAGGAGTCTGTGTTTTGATGCTAGGGGTGTCCCCCTTTTCTGGAATCTGTACACATTACAACAAAGAAAGAGAAAAATACTTTTGTTAAACCGATATATACAAGTGCAATGTCGTTTTGTAGGCTTCTGATTTATTCCACTTTTCAAATGTCAATGTGATTATCTTAAATGATCCTTTAAACGCTTCAGACTTACTACTGGCTTTTTGCTGTTCATTTAAATATAAAACCCTAAGAAGTTATTTTTGTATATTTTGTAATGATCTAATCATTGTATGAACTGTTTCCTGCTAAGAGCAGCCTTCACCTTCCCCCTTTTTGAAACAGTTTTCTGTTTCAAATCTGAAGTATTACCGGCTGTAATTTACTAACACCCAGTCTGAGTATTAGTTTCAGAAATATAAAATATGGTGTAGTTTTAATCTTCCCCCTACTGTTATTCAATCCAGGTTTTGCAAAAAATTAGCCAAATATAACCCAAGCTCTCCTATAATTTTGCAAAGAGTTAACCATTAAATAAATGTCATCCCTTGTATCAAACCAGACCCACCAAATGAGCTCATTCAAGGCAAAGACAATCATTTAGTATTACTTTAGAAAACATTAGTGAACTCCATCCAAATCAGGTCTCAGGTACAGGTTTCTCTTGAATGAGACTCCGTGACCTATATAAACGAAAAGTTAAAAGTCAATATTTTGCTCAGGGGTAGGGAGCATTATTCATCGTCCTATTAGGTTTAGAGGTAATAAAACAATTTTCATCTCAGAGCCATTGGAAAAGGGCGAATCATCTAGCACCCCCACAGTAGTACTTCTGTGTCATGTTTTGTCACCTGTCTTAAAATGAGCCTATGTGAGTGATTATTATCAAAGCCAACTGCAGTTTTGATCCAGACCCCAAGGCGCTCGGATGACCATCACAGACCAAATGTGGGGTTGACACCTCCGTCAGGCTGCAGTTGACGTTAGTGACCTTGGACAGATGGACCACCAGCTTTTCTTTCAGCCTTTCTGTCTTCAGTTTGTCTCCCTTGGTCTGGAGACCAGTTCAGCTTTGTGCAGCAGTTCATAGCTCAGCATACAGCGAGACTTGACTGGATGTTCCCACTGTTGACAAAATCCAGGACCCCCTCTGGACAGTTAATTCAGTTTGTTGTTTGACTGATAGATCTTTGCTTTGTTTCCATAGTGAAAAGTTATATTGCTTGGCTGACAATTTCTTTGTTGTTGTGTCAGTGATGCTCGACTGACAGTTTCTTTGAACCGTCCCATTGGTCAGTTTCCCAGACCCAACTTCAGCGTCCACCTGAACACATCTGGTATCCGATCCGGCACCCAGCACTAGAGAGTCATGATCAAAACTCAGATGGATGCTGTATGTATTAGAAGGCTACCTGTCTGTGTTTTGTGGGCCTAGTCAGACTCACCTCCCCAATCCACAGCTCTGTCTTTTCAGGCTACTGAGAAGGAAAAATAAACAATCAAATTATTAAAAGTCTGATTCAACCTTAAGCATCTGTTATCAACATTAATCCTCTGTTAGCAAGTTCTATTCTGGGACCACAGCGTTTACCTTCAACAGAGTCATTCTGGTATCCTGGATTGCACAACAGATGTTTTAAACACTCAATTACATAAGAGTGAAAACTTTCATTAAACACTGCACAATCCAATTCTTTACGCCTACTACATAAAATATTCCATTCAAAATAATGTCTTCAATCTTTTAGAATATGTGTTTTGACTCACCACCTGACAGTGAGGACCACTCTCAGGTCCACATTATCCATTTAGACTTTGTAAAGGTTTAGGCAGCATGATTATATGTAACCACTGCTTGTTATATAACAAATCTGCAAATTCTTCCATCTCATAACTATTCTTGTTCACTACATCCTAAACAAAATTCTTCTAATTCAATTCAATTAAGACTATGTCTACACTTCAAGACATCACAGAGACCATTAGCACTGCACAAAAACGTCTACATGCACCTTTGTTCACAAAGCACAACTTCTCAAACTTACCATGTACTCAACTCTGTTCTCCTTATGCACTCATAGGACATGTGTGAAATCTCAAGATGTTTAGAGTCATTTCATTTACCCACTAGAATTGTTGTTTTTCCCATAAATAACCTAGTTCAGGTAGCTCTTAGAAGGGAACAGCTCCTAAACTCTAGACAACATTTTCAATATGTGATAAAGTCATTTAGACTGATTAATTTAACCCACGCATTTCAATTTGAGTTTAGTTTTTTAAAACCTGTGATAAAATCATTTAGACTGATTAATTTAACCCAAGCATTTCAATTTGAGTTTAGTTAAGACAGATTTATTTAACCCAAGCATTTCAATTTGTGTTAAGTTAAGAGTTTCTTTGAGCAGAATAAATTTTTTCTTCATTTTACAAGTGTCAAGGATTCTGTTTATTCCTTATTTTATGTTCTGTCGTTTTTTAGTTGAATTTATTAACTGATGTTATTGTCAATTCCAAGAAGAAATTTTGGCTAATTTGTTTACAATGTGTCATCCAGAAATGCTTAAACTTAATTTGACCTGTTTATGATGTTTATTTCTCCTTCTTCCTTCGGCTTTTCCCTTTTCAGAAGTCACCACAACGAATCATCCTCCTTATTTCCTCTTAGGCCTTTGTCAGACCTACTCCTCACTTCCTCCAAGACCACCCCTACTCCATTTCTCTTTCTATCCACACCCTGATAAAACAGTTTGAACCCAGCACTACTGCTGCGAGCCTTGCTGCTCTTCTACTTGGTCTCTTTGACACCTCAACCATCTACCTTCCTTCTCTGCATCATGTCAGCAGCTCTCTGTCAGCAGCTCTCTACCTTTGCCCGTTTGTTCAGTACGTTTGTTATCAATTTACCTCTGTCCCTCGCCCGCTTAGTGAGTGGCTGTCTGCCATCTTCATCTTCCCACACAGCGAGCTGTTCCAACAATACCTCCAGCTGACTCCCTCTGACTCCATCTCTTGGTTAATTACCGCTCGTACACGGGATGTCCCCCTCTGGCCTTGAGTTTCAAACCATTGCTGCAGATCAACTGTTCCAGAGGTCACTGCCTCCTCCTTTACCTCTGACACTGATTGAACACACAAATGTTTTTTGACCTCGCTCTCTTATCCCCATTTATGTCTGGCCTCCGACAGCTGTGGTCTAATCAGCTGCTGATTATTCTTCCTATTTTAAACGATGTATTACATTTCTCTCCCAACGTTCAGTGACTGAAAATGGCGTTCAGATCTCCTCCTGCCAAGATCACCCCTAAAATGAGAGCATTAAGAATGTTCAACCAACGACCTCCTCTCTGCTCACCCTTGTTTTACCTGGTCTAACCTCTGACCACCTGTCAGGCTGCTTCCTAGCCTGCCTGATGATGTACCACCTCCAAGCACCTCCTGTCTCCTCTACAGTTCCCGTGAATGAACCCTAATAAACAGTGTGGTTTGTTTGCCTATCGGACTACTGAATTTTTTCTGACCTCACCCACGTTTGGTCTTAACTAGGTGTTTTCCACAACTACCTGTCTGACAGTCTGTCCATCCATCACCTCGTTCCTTCTCACGCGGAATGTATTACAACAGAGTCCGTTTACCTCCCTATTTTAAGCTGTATTCAGCTTACTTCAACGTTTTTTTTTTACTTCTACTGACTTATTTCTGCTAATTTCTGAACATTGTGCTCCTGTCAGCTAATGTTTGGAGGATTCAGATATTTCTGCTCACATTTCAGATACTATTTAGCTGTTTCATGCCAATATCATCTAATTCCACCTTTCTTTTTAAATTGATCCAACTTTTACAGCCTAATTCAGGAAAACCAAGCTCTACCCACTTACTTCTGGTACTTTAGATTATTTCTGCTTGTTTTAGCTATTGGTCTGCTGGTCTTTAGCTAATTGCCTCTGTTTCTTTTTGATAATTCCCATATTTCGTGCGCGTTTATACTAATTTCATATTCAAAATTGTTCCATATCGTTTAGATTGCTCACCAATATGCTCTTAACTCATGTATTGATCCTGTAGACTTTCCACAGGAGTCACATGTTTCTCATTTATGAGTTCCACACCTGATGACAACGTTCACACACTAAGGCTTTCAAATCTTTTTTATTCTCATTCACAGCTGGCCCCGTTGTGACAAAACAATTCACAAGTCTGTGTTACGAGTACAGAATTGTCCTTGCCTTATACAACAGCGCCCCCTTTCGGTCAGGATATGGAAGCTCCACTCACCCACAGACACACACACAGAAAAAAGAAAAAAAGGTAACCCTTCGCTTTGCTCCCACACACAGACTCAGAAATGCTCAGTCCCCCCTCTTTTTTCTTTTTGCTATTGTTTCGTCTCTCTCAACGCCTCGGCCTTGAAGCCTTTACACAACATAGAAAAAAACGGCGCAAACAATAATTATTACAACGTCCTAACCCTAATGTGATCCCTGATCACAGGAAATTTGGCAAAACTAACTAAGTCCCAGACTTACACATTTCCCTTTGAACTAAATTTTTAATGGCGTCTAATTTGACGGGCAGTCAACACTCTGTCACGGAAGACACGTCCCGTAGCTGCGGATCCCCGACCCGGTTTCCGTCTCTCTCGTCAGAGTAACGGCTTGTGAGCCACCACCGCTGAAAAAGGGAAATATGTCGTTCACGTCCGACACGAACCCCGGCAGGTCCTTGACCTTCCTCCGGCACGAGGCAAACTCGTGAAACTATCTACGAAATACACTTAAATGTTAAACTAAGCCATGCAAAGGACACGCACGCAGCGTATAACACCCAAAGTGTCGGAATACGCGTAATCCGTTCGTCAGAAGTACCACTAATCACCGTAAATTAGCTTAACAACCATCTAGAGATGGTATTAAACCCCCACAGAGGAAGATGTAATTTGGTTTACGGCCGAATAGCGGAGTTTTCGGGCCTTTCGGCCAACTTAGGTAATCCGCTTACCTGTTTATCGGGCCCAGTTTTCCTCTGCGTGTGTCCAGCACCACTCGATCCAATCCGTGTATCCGCCAGCTGTACGTCGGGGTCACCATCTGTTGTGGCTTTCTGCCACGATCGTGTTCAAAACAGCTGAGACGGTCACCGTCTTGGTCTGCGCTTCCCCGGAAATGCTCGCTGGGCGTGTGTCATTTTCGGGTTTTATCAAAGTTTGAGAAGGCTAGCTTTCTGATTGGTTTAGACCCGGTTACTATGGTTACTGGTCTAGCCCGCCCCCTCTTACTACATTCCAGAGATAAGATATGGAAGCTTGGTTTCTTCGTCTGCGTTCAGTCTGTTCACACTGTAGTTTCAGTTTAGCTTGATTATACCTTATTGATACCAAATGATTTGAGTTAAAGTTGTTTCTTTCTAGGAATAATTAATAACTATTAATTATTATCTAACTCATGTTTATGTGTTCTTAATTGATCCCTCTTATTATACTTGTGTTTTAGTTCAGTTGAAGTCACCCTGCCCCCAATTCTAGTAACATTCTCTTGTAGCTTACTGTGACGATTAAACCTGTGTCCTCTCATCTAAACTGACCCTGTATCAAACAATGATTAAACGATTAAATGTTAATTGTTATTATTAAGAGAGAACCTGAGGGATTTACTTAGTCAAACTATATTAAGTCTAACTTAAAGAAATGTGTTCTAGCTTTATTTATGTTAATCAGTGTGTGTGTGAGCAGCCAGGCCCCCTTGTGCTCAGAGCACAAAGGACTCTCCTCTCCTGATTCAATCAGTATCTTACCTGCTATCTGGCATGATTTGATTGCTTGTAATATATCAAAGGTGAACTTGTAAAATTATCATTAGCTAATATAAGATTATATATAAAGGTAAAATAGTTAGAATTAGTAAACATTTTCTATAAATATAGTTCAACCCTTGAAGAAAGGCACACACACACTTTGTATAACATGACATTTGAATGCTTGATAGGAAATATAAAAAGGTATAAAAATATGAAATCCAACAGTTAGTTTTAATAAATACACAAAATACAAGTTGGACTCAGCATGGATTAACGGAGATGCATCACAGAGCAAACTCTATTCAGCCGACAGAGACTTCATTTTGTGGATCCAAGTTGCTACAGCAGAAGTTTTATTAATTTGAAATGCTGAAAGATAAAGCAAAAAGCAGGTTTTATATTAGTTGATCAGGCCTCCATTTTTTTATTCTAATGAAACCAAAAATGGACAAATAAGCTGAATATTTCAAAAAGTATAAATTTCACAAATACCAAAAGTCTTATCCAGAATGTCCTCAATGAACCGAACGTTTTGATATAAAAACTGTTTAAATGGTACAAAAGTACCAGACACGTCAACTCTGTGGACAACATCATCAATTTCACCAGAGAGGATGCAAACGACAACAAGCTGCCTTTTTCTGGACTGTTTGGTCCACATAAAAGAGAGGACATTGATGTCTACAGGAAACCAACCCATGCAGATCAGTACCTTCTGTTTGACTCTCACCATTCACTGGAACACGAACTCTCTGTCATCAGAACTCTACAACATCGTGCTGAACACATCCCCACAAAGACAGAAGGGAAGGAAAAGGAACACAAACACATCAAAGAAGCTCTCCAAACATGTGGATATCTTAACTGGGCCTTCGTCAAGTCAGCAAGGAAATCTACAAAACACACCACTGAACAGAACCAGTAGAAGAAGAGATGAAAAAACCATTGTCATCCCTTATGTTGCTGGAGTATCAGAGAAATTCAGAAGGATTTTCTCCAAACACAACATCCCAGTACATTTCAAACCCAACAGGACTCTCAGACAGAGGCTGGTACACTCTAAGGACAAAACACCCAACACAAACAGAGTGGTGTAGTGTATGTGGTCAAGGGGCAGCGAGGAATGTTCAAATCTCTACATTGGAGAAATCAAACAGCCTCTTCACAGACGCATGGCTCAGCACAGGAGAGCCAGCTCCTCAGGACAAGACTCAGCTGTTCACCTACATCTCAGGGATAAGGGACACTCCTTTGAGGACCAGAATGTCAACATTTTGGACTGAGAGGACAGATGGTTTGAGGGGAGTGAAAGAAGCCATCTATGTAAAAAGAGAGAAACCATCTTTAAACAGAGGAGGAGGTCTCAGGTTTCAGCTTTCAAAAACCTGCAATGCAGCTTTAGGACTGATACCCAGCCAGTTTCACACCTATCAGGAATTCCAACCATATGACCAGAGTGGCCCCTCTGTGGGTGGGGCTAACAAAGACCCTAACGATCCTCTATTGTGAAGAGTGAGAGGTCAATCTGCATGTGTCAATCTGCATTATGCAAGCTTACAGAACACCACAGCTTTATAACTTGAATCCCACACTTCCTTGTTTCTTTGAATTGAGAAAGCTCCTCGGATAAGAAGCGAAACGTCTTCAGTTACAAATAAAGTCCAGTTGTTTTGTTTTTAACCTTTTTTTTTTTAATTTACCATATCCTGGATGACTGAAAATCTTCATCAGGTACAAAAATAGCAGAATGAGTTACATGCTGAAAAACATACAGGTGCTGGTCATAAAATTAGAATATCATGAAAAAGTTTATTTATTTCAGTAATTCCATTCAAAAAGTGAAACTTGTATATTATGTTCATTCATTACACACAGACTGATATATTTCAGATGTTTATTTCTTTTAATGTTGATGATTATAACTGACAACTAATGAAAACCCCAAACTCAGTATCTCAGAAAATTAGAATATTACTTGAGATCAATTAAAAAAAGGATTTTGAGAAATGTTGGCCAATTGAAAAGTATGAACATGAAAAGTATGAGCATGTACAGCACTCAATACTTAGTTGGGCTCCTTTTGCCTGGATTACTGCAGCAATGCGGCATGGCATGGAGTCAATCAGTCTGTGGCACTGCTCAGGTGTTATGAGAGCCCAGGTTGCTCTGATAGTGGCCTTCAGCTCTTCTGAATTGTTGGCTCTGGTGTATCACATCTTCTTCTTCACAATACCCCATAGATTTTCTATGGGGTTAAGGTCAGGCAAGTTTGCTGTCCAATTAAGAACAGGGATACCATGGTCCTTAAACCAAGTACTGGTAGCTTTGGCACTGTGTGCAAGTGCCAAGTCCTGTTAGAAAATGAAATCTGCATCTCCATAAAGTTGATCAGCAGCAGGAAGCATGAAGTGCTCTAAAATTTCCTGGTAGATGACTGCGTTGACCTTGGACCTCAGAAAACACAGTGGACCAACACCAGTAGATGACATGGCACCCCAAACCATCACTGACTGTGGAAACTTGACACTGAACCTCAAGCAATGTGGGTTCTGTGCCTTTCCTCTCTTCCTCCAGACTCTGGGATCTTAATTTCCAAAGGAAATGCAAAATTTACTTTCATCAGAGAACATAACTTTGGACCACTCAGCTTCTGATGCTGTCTCTTGTTCAAGAGTGGCTTGACACAAGGAATGCGACAGCTGAAACCTATGTCTTGCATATGTCTGTGTGTGGTGGTTCTTGAAGCACTGAGTCCAGCTGCAGTCCACTCTTTGTGAATTTCCTCCACATTTTGCAATGGGTTTTGTTTCACCATCCTCTCCTGGGTACGGTTATCCATACTGCTTGTAAATTTTTTTCTACCACATCTTTTCCTTCCTTATGCCTCTCTATTAATGTGCTTGGACACAGAGCTCTGTGAACAGCCAGCCTCTTTAGCAATGACCTTTTGTGTCTTGCCCTCCTTGTGCAAGATGTCAATGGTCGTCTTTTGGACAACTGTCATGTCAGCAGTCTTCCCATGATTGTGTAGCCTACAGAACTAGACTGAGAGTCCATTTAAAGGCCTTTGCACGTGTTTTGAGTCAATTAGCTGATTAGAATATGGCACCAGGTGTCTTCAATATTGAACCTTTTCACAATATTCTACTTTTCTGAGATACTGAATTGTGGGTTTTCATTAGTTGTCAGTTATAATCATCAACATTAAAATAAATAAACGTTTGAAATATATCAGTATGTGTGTAATGAATGAATATAATCTACAAGTTTCACTTTTTGAATGGAGTTACTGAAATAAATAAACTTTTTCATGGTATTCTAATTTTATGACCAGCACCTGTAAATAATACTGTGGATAAATTATCTCAACAGTGTCAGTGCTTTACAAGCATCCACACAATAGAAACTATGAAGTTATGAAGTTTTTGAAAAAATATTTGTTTTAATTAACCCCTCCCTGGGCTGCCACCTTACCGTGGTGGAGGGGTTTGAGTGTCCCAATGATCCTAGGAGCTATGCTGTCAGGGGCTTTATGCCCCTAGTAGGGTCACCCATGGCAGACAGGTCCTAGGTGAGGGACCAGACAAAGTGCAGCCCAAACACACCCCTATGATGAAAAACACAAATGGACCTAGTGTTCCCTTGCCCGGACGTGGGTCACCGGGGCCCCACTCTGGAGCCAGGCCTGGAGGTGGGGCATGTGGGCGAGCGCCTGGTGGCCGGGCTTTTACCCATGGAGCTCGGCCGGGCACAGCCCGAAGAGGAGACGTGGGTCCCCCTTCCCATGGGCTCACCACCTGTGGGAGGGGCCAAAGGGGTCGGGTGCAATGTGGGATGGGTGGTGGCCGAGGGCGGGGACCCTGGCGGTCTGATCCTTGGCTACAGAAGCTGGCTATTGGGACGTGGAATGTCACCTCACTGGTGGGGAAGGAGCCTGAGCTGGTGTGTGAGGCTGAGAGGTTCCGGCTAGAAATAGTCGGACTCACCTCTACGCATGGCTCGGGCTCTGGAACCAGTTTCCTTGAGAGGGTCTGGACACTCTTCCACTCTGGAGTTGCCCCTGGTGAGAGGCGCCGAGCAGGCGTGGGCGTACTAATTGCCCCCCAACTTGGTGCCTGTGTATTGGGGTTCACCCCCGTGAATGAGAGGGTGGCCTCTCTCCGCCTACGTGTGGGGGGACGGGTTCTGACTGTCGTTTGTGCTTATGCACCAAACGGCAGTTCAGATTATCCACCCTTTCTGGAGTCCTTAGAGGGGGTACTGGAAAGTGCACCTTCTGGGGACTCCCTTGTTCTGCTGGGGGACTTCAATGCTCATGTGGGCAATGACAGTGAGACCTGGAGGGGTGTGGTTGGGAGGAACGGCCCCCCTGATCTGAACCAGAGTGGTGGTCTGTTGTTGGACTTCTGTGCTCGTCATGGATTGTCAATAACGAACACCTTGTTCAAGCATAAGGGTGTCCATATGTGCTCTTGGCACCAGGACACCCTAGGCCGCAGTTCGATGATCGACTTTGTCATCGTCTCATCTGATCTGCGGCCACATGTCTTGGACACTCGGGTGAAGAGAGGGGCGGAGCTGTCAACTGATCACTACCTGGTGGTGAGTTGGCTCCGATGGTGGGGGAGGATGCCGGTCAGACCTGGTAGGCCCAAACGTATTGTGAGGGTTTGCTGGGAACGTCTGGCAGAGTCTCCTGTGAGACGGAGTTTCAACTCCCACCTCCGGGAGAACTTTGAACATGTTCCAAGGGAGGTGGGGGACATTGAGTCTGAGTGGACCATGTTTCGTGCCTCTATTGTCGAGGCGGCTTACCAGAGCTGCGGCCGCAAGGTTGTCGGTGCCTGTCGGGGCGGCAACCCTCGAACCCGATGGTGGACACCGTCGGTGAGGGATGCTGTCAGGCTGAAGAAGGAGTCCTATCGGGCCTTTTTGGCCTGTGGGACCCTGGAAGCAGCTGATGGGTACCGGCAGTCCAAGCGACATGCGGCTCGGGTGGTTGCTGAGGCAAAAACTCGGGCATGGGAGGAGTTCGGAGAGGCCATGGAGAACGACTTCCGCACGGCTTCGAGACGTTTCTGGTCCACCATCCGGCGTCTCAGGGGGGGGAAGCGGTATGCCACCAACACTGTTTATAGTGGGGGTGGTTTGCTGCTGACCTCAACTCGAGATGTTGTGGGTCGGTGGGCGGAATACTTTGAAGACCTCCTCAATCCCACCGGCACGTCTTCCACTGAGGAAGCGGAGCCTGGGGACTCTGGGTCGGGCCCTCCAATCTCTGGTGCTGAGGTCACCGAGGTGGTTAAAAAGCTCCTCGGTGGCAGGGCCCCAGGGGTGGATGAGATCCGCCCAGAGTTCCTTAAGGCTCTGGATGTTGTAGGGTTGTGTTGGCTTACGCGACTCTGCAATGTTGCGTGGACATCGGGGGAAGTTCCCCTGGATTGGCAGACCGGGGTGGTGGTCCCCCTATTCAAAAAGGGGGACCGTAGAGTGTGTTCCAACTACAGCGCTCTTAAGCCTCCCTGGTAAGGTCTATTCGGGGGTTCTGGAGAGGAGGGTCCGTCGGATAGTCGAACCTCGGATTCAGGAGGAACAGTGCGGTTTTCGTCCTGGCCGTGGAACACTGGACCAGCTCTACACTCTCAGCAGGGTCCTAGAGGGTGCGTGGGAGTTTGCCCAACCAGTCTACATGTGCTTTGTGGACTTGGAGAAGGCTTTCGACCGCGTCCCTCGGGGGGCCCTGTGGGGGGCCCTGTGGGGGGTACTCTGGGAGTATGGGGTACCAGGCCCTTTGATACGGGCTGTTTGGTCCCTGTATGACCGGTGTCAGAGCCTGGCCCGCATCGCCGGCAGTAAGTCGGGCTTGTTCCCGGTGAGAGTTGGACTCCGCCAAGGTTGCCCTTTGTCACCGATTCTGTTCATAACTTTTATGGACAGAATTTCTAGGCGCAGCCAAGGTGTTGAGGGGATTCGTTTTGGTGGCCTCAGAATTGCGTCTCTGCTTTTTGCAGATGATGTGGTCTTATTGGCTTCATCAGATCGTGATCTACAGCTTTCGCTGGAGCGGTTCGCAGCCGAATGCGATGCGGCCGGGATGAAGATCAGTTCCTCCAAATCCGAGGCCATGGTCTTGAGCCGGAAAAGGGTAGAGTGCCCTCTCTGGGTCAGGGAGGAGGTCCTACCCCAAGTGGAGGAGTTCAAGTATCTTGGGGTCTTGTTCACGAATGAGGGAAAAATGGAGCGTGAGATCGATATGCGGATAGGTGCAGCGTCTGCAGTGAAGCGGGCGCTGTACAGGTCTGTCGTGGTGAAGAGAGAGCTGAGTCAAAAAGCGAAGCTCTCAATTTACCGATCGATCTACGTTCCCACCCTCATCTATGGTCACGAGCTTTGGGTTGTGACCGAAAGAATGAGATCTCGGATACAAGCGGCCGAAATGAGTTTTCTCCGCAGGGTGTCTGGGCTCTCCCTTAGAGACAGGGTGAGAAGCTCGATCATCCGGGAGGGACTCGGAGTAGAGCCGCTGCTTCTCCACATTGAGAGGAGCCAGTTGAGGTGGCTTGGGCATCTGTTTAGGATGCCTTCTGGACGCCTCCCTGGTGAGGTGTTCCGGACACGTCCCACCGGAAGGAGGCCCAGGGGAAGACCCAGGACACGCTGGAGGGACTACGTTTCTCGGCTGGCCTGGGAACGCCTCGGGATTCCCCCGGAAGAGCTGGCCCAAGTGGCTGGGGAGAGGGAAGTCTGGGCCTCCCTACTTAGGCTGCTACCCCCGCGACCCGACCCCGGATAAGCGGAAGAAAATGGATGGATGGATGGATATTTGTTTTAATTAAATATTTTCTTATTTGCACATTTGTTGAAATGCTGACAGGTTTATTTGTTTATTTATTTGTTTGTCTGCAGAACAGTGAGGCAAAGCTTGGTCCTCCCCGTGTCACGTCTATGAGGTCTTACCCAGAGTGTGACATGAACAGCAGCACTGAAAACTCCAACAGCTCCGACTCGCTGGACACACCACAACAAAACAGGTCAGCTATAAACACAGCTAGAGATTACACATTTAGGTTCTGATGCAAACAGCTTCCTTCACTAAACGTGTTGCTGTGCAACCCTAGACACTTAGGTGGATCAGCATCGGCTCCCGTCATCGCTAAGGAGGAGCAGTTTGAGGACTATGGTGAGGGAGTAGATGTGGATTTTACTCCAAGCAGCCCCCGCCCTGAGGATGAGAGCCGAACAAATGGTTTCTCAGATCTCGGTTCCTCGCTTCCCTCCAGGTTTGTGCATCTTATGAAAATGCACCACAAGTCATTTCCAAGGTCTTCAGATTACAGTTCTTTAGATGATTTGTGCTTAAAATGACATCTTTGAGCAAACCCCAGAATGATGGGAGATGACAACAGGTTTGATACTTATGCAGTTTATTCTTTGCATTATACTTTAATTTATGAGCTTGTGAAGTATAAATAATTCAATTTTTTTACTTCTCTACCTGCTTCAGGCCAGATTTTGTTGTTTTATATCTTTAATTTTTATATAACTACTAAACACTGATGAACATCAATTAATCTTTCTCAAGATTATTCAGTTAGAATTCAGTAAAGGTAGTTTACAGGCAGAATCTCCTTAGGACTATTAAGAACAGAAAATAAAATGATGGATTTGAACAGCAGAATCAGTCAGGCGAAGTTTTATTACTAAAATGCTGTTAATCCAGAGCTTACATCAGTGTTCCCTGGGACATTCTGTGGGGTTTGCTGTGGTGGTATAGGGTACCAGGGTAATCTTTAGTTACTATCTGGTCTCTGTGTAACCAAAGCGAGAGCTGTTTCCACAATCTTGGTACAGGCTGGACTCCCTTAGGGCTGTCTCATCTCAGATCCTGTTTGTGTTGATCATGGACAGGATCTCCGGTAGAGCTGTCATTTCCAACCGCAGGCCGGGGCTAGGGCTGGGGCCGGGCCAAACTAATGTGCTGGATGGGTAGGCCCAGTCAGTCTCAGGCTTTTGATGCAGTTTTATGAAGCATACAACACAAATAAAACTAAATAAGAATGCACAATATAAAATTGTGTTAATCTACTTGTACAGTTGGAGGCAGTAAGTTTATATGTTGAGAGGATGAAGAAAGAAAGAAAATAGTGTGCAACAGTTAAGCAGACTGTGAAAATTCAATTCAATTCAATTCAGTTTTATATAGCACCAAATCACAAAGCAAAGAAAAGAGAGTAATGCTGCCGCATTGCACAATCATTGCGCATGTCGGCTCGGCCGTCTATGATGCGTTTTACGAATGATACGAAAACTAAATAAGAATGCACAATATAAAACTGTGTTAATCTACTTGTTGAGGAGGAGGCAGGGCTGACTGGCCGATGGAAAGAGGTAAAAAAAAAAAAGTCCAGTTAAGCTCAAATGGATCACTTGGCACACACGTCTCAGCACTACTGTAATCTGCGGTGAAGGAAGTATCTGAAGTTACAAAAGCAAGCAGCTCTTTCAATTAAAATAGCCATGTTCTATATTTTCCAAATAATTTTGCTCTAAAATGATTTTTGTTCATCTGTATAATAGCCTGTCATTACAGTTGATTTTTTTAGGCTATTTATTTTTTATGTTAATATCCATTTGGTGAAACAAGAAATCTTATATCTTCCTTTCTTTCAAATTTGCTTACAAAAGCAGTCTAGTCAGGTTCGGAAAAAAATCCTATGGGCTTGGGCCAGGCCAGATTGGATTTTTTAGGACCAAATGCAACTCTGATCTCCGGGTACAGTCATGGAGAAGAGTGTGTTTTGGTTTGAAAACCATTAGTGTAGCATGACATAATAAAAGAGATCCTAGATAAAAGCTGCTAAAATGAAGTTTCTCCAAATTGAAGTCAATTAAGCCTTGGACTTGAGGTGAAGGGCTCTATCATTCAGAGGAGCTTACTGCTCCACATTAACAGTGCAAGTTGAGGGGGTTCAGAAATCTATTTTAGGTTGTTTTCATACCAGATAGTCCGGTAGCCTCGATTCGGTTCGGGACCAATATTCATGACCTTTTGTTTACATTTGAGCTGGTGAGTTTGCATTCACACTGCACTGTGCAGTCGAGTCAACCTGTTGAACCAACCTATTCCCCCGCTCGCCTGTGGGGGAGCTGCACCAAGAACTACTGAAAGAAACGACACAAAAACCTCTGAAGACACGTCTTCTTCTTCTGTAAATAAAAATAAAAACGAAGTTGTAAGGATGGTACCTTTTTGTGGCCCGGTTTGTGTCTGTGTTCCCTAGTGCTCCCTCGTTAGTTCTATTAGTGCCACCCTTGTCTCGTCCCAGCTGTTCGTAATCACGTCTCATCTTGTCCCTGTATATAAGCCATCTGTCAGTCTTGTTCGTTGTCGCGTCGTACTCGTTGGGTCTCCTGTGTTCCCCTGAGTCTTCCGAGTTCCCTGAGTCCTCCTGAGTTTCCCGTGCCTTATCTTCCTGTTCATGTAAGTTTTGCTGCCCCGTCAGCCTGTTATTTTGTATCTTTATCATTAAATTCCTATTTTTGTATTCTGATGAGTTGAGTCCCTGTCTGCACTACTGGGTTCACTCCTGCCTAGAAAATCCTAACATTACGACACGACCAGACCAGAACCCAGCGGGCAGGGTCTCTCTCTCGGCAAACTCACCTTTTTTCTTTTTCCCTCCACGAGCCATAGATGGACGAGCTCCACTCGGTCCCTGTCCTTCTGCCGTCCCATTACCGCCGTAGTGACAGAAAACTGTTCCGGAGGCAGTCCGCGGCGACCGGCCTGGTCTCGTCGGCTGAGCAGAATTTTAGAGCTAGTTCCGGTGTTCCTGTGGGAGCGGGATCCGCCGCCTCACCTCCCAGGTTTGCGGTGGGGGCGAGATCCAACGTCCCGCGGGAGCTCCGGTCCACTCCTGTTCAGTTCGGTGAGTCCGGTCCACTTGACGCCACAGGGGCGGGTTCCGCCGCCTCACCTTCCAGGTTCCTGGTGGGGGCGGAATCCGGCCTCTCACCGCCACTCCGCGCCGCGGCTGTCCGACCCAGCCTGACCGTACTTCCCGAGTGTATTCCCAGTGACTCCGTGGGGGCGTGTTCCGCCGCCTCACCTTCCAGGTTTCCGGTGGGGGCGGCACCCGTCACCACACCCCCACATAGAGACATTCCCTTTTTTTACTCATTTTCACCCAAAGAAATTTTGCAAATTAATCAAACCTTACTAGAGTTATTCCATTCAGCTAAAGCTCACCCGGCTTCCATCGACATCGTGTTGTCCCAGATGGAGGATTTTTTATTATCTATTCCTGGTCTTTCTTGGCTTCCCGAGTACAATCTTTTACTAACTAAGATAGGGACTTTAAAAACCCCTGTTGTCACTGCCATCTCTGATCCCACGCTGCACGCAGCCCCTGAGGTGGATTCCACGCTGCACGCAGCCCCTGAGGTGGATTCCACGCTGCACGCAGCC
>NC_056512.1:6807660-6808109 GCF_014905685.2 Nematolebias whitei
CCACGCTGCACGCAGCCCCTGAGGTGGATTCCACGCTGCACGCAGCCCCTGAGGTGAATCCTCACTTCTCCTGTTCCGAGGGGGTCCCGTTGGACGCTCCTCACCTCTCCTGTTCCGAGGGGGTCCAGACAGACGCTCCTCACTTCTCCTGCTCCGAGGGGGTCCCGTCAGATGCTCCTCACCTCTCCTGTTCCGAGGAGGTCCAGACAGACGCTCCTCACCTCTCCTGTTCCAAGGGGGTCCAGACAGACCCTCCTCGCCTCTCCTGTTCCGAGGGGGTCCAGGAGGACTCCGTTTCAGTTCCTGTTTCCGTTCCTGCCGCAGAAGATTCTGTTCCTGCTCCTGCCGCAGAAGACTCTGTTCCTGCCGCAGAAGATTCTGTTCCTGCCGCAGAAGACTCCATTCCTGTCGCAGAAGATTCTGTTCCTGTTCCTGCCTTAGAAGATTCA
>NC_056512.1:6808119-6808460 GCF_014905685.2 Nematolebias whitei
AGAAGTTTCCGTTCCTGCCGCAGAAGATTCTGTTCCTGCCGCAGAAGTTTCCGTTCCTGCCGCAGAAGATTCAGTTCCTGTTCCTGCCACAGAGGTTTCCGTTCCTGCCGCAGAAGACTCCGTTCCTGTTCCTGCCGCAGAGGTTTCCGTTCCTGCCGCAGAAGACTCCGTTCCCATTTCTGCTGCAGAGCCCCAGGCCTCTCCGTCGTCTGCTGCAGAGCACCAGGCCTCTCCGTCGTCTGCTGCAGAGCTCCAGGCCTCTCCGTCGTCTGCTTCAGAGCTCCAGGCCTCTCAGTCGTCTGCTGCAGAGCTCCAGGCCTCTCCGTCGTCTGCTGCAGAGC
>NC_056512.1:6808470-6810898 GCF_014905685.2 Nematolebias whitei
TCCGTCGTCTGCTGCAGAGCTCCAGGCCTCTCCGTCGTCTGCTGCAGCTCCCCAGGACTCCTTGACGCATGCTGCAGCTCCCCAGGACTCCTTGACGCATGCTGCGTTCTCCAAGTCCTCATCGCCGCCTGCCGCGGTCTCTCTGGTCCTATGTTTTGGACGGCCTCCCGGCCACCCGCCGGAACAATGACTCCTAGGGACGGTCCCTTGACCGTCCAGATTCTTTGTGTTCCCTCCTTGTGGTTAGTCATAGTTTTTCTCAGGTCTTTGGTTTCTTCCTCGTGTTATCCTCGGGCCCTCCACCCTTGCAGTGCCGCCCTCCACCCGCCCAAGTCCTTCGGGAGTTTTTTTTTTGGGGGGATGCCTGGGGGCGTCCTTGAGGGGAGGGTTACTGTAAGGATGGTACCTTTTTGTGGCCCGGTTTGTGTCTGTGTTCCCTAGTGCTCCCTCGTTAGTTCTATTAGTGCCACCCTTGTCTCGTCCCAGCTGTTCGTAATCACGTCTCGTCTTGTCTCTGTATATAAGCCATCTGTCAGTCTTGTTCGTTGTCGCGTCGTACTCGTTGGGTCTCCTGTGTTCCCCTGAGTCTTCCGAGTTCCCTGAGTCCTCCTGAGTTTCCCGTGCCTTATCTTCCTGTTCATGTAAGTTTTGCTGCCCCGTCAGTCTGTTATTTTGTATCTTTATTTATCATTAAATTCCTATTTTTGTATTCTGCCGAGTTGAGTCCCTGTCTGCACTACTGGGTTCGCTCCTGCCTAGAAAATCCTAACAGAAGTGGCATCAAGTTTTAGCAGTTTTAGGAGTTATATTTTGTCATTTTTCAAAAATGGACTCAGCATGAGCAGAAGATGAGACAGAAGACCATGGAGAATATTGTTTTTCCACACAAGGCAGCTGACGGCTCCATATAAGGTCAGAGAAATGCGTGTTTGTTTACCCTGCGGAGCGGGGCTGGTCTGTTTACATTCACACTGTACTCGAACTGCGCTGGAATTCGCTTCTACTGGACCGAGACCTAGGTTTTAGCCCGGGCCAGAGTTCACCTTTTTGTTCCGTGACAGAGTTGGATAGCGTGTTCACACCTCCCTAAACGAACCGGACTTTCTAGGAAAACAAGCTAAAGTTCGATTAAAGCGGACTAAACAGGGCTGGTGTGAATGCACCCTTAGATGCTTTCTGGAAGCCTACCTCTGAACCTCCTCCCCTGGGAGGAGACCCCACAACAGACTTAGAACTCGCTTCATATTCTCTCTTGCCTGGAGTTCAACACTTTCAACACTTGCTCTTCTCAAGGGCGGACGTCTCCTCCTCTCCCTCTCTGCTTTGCTTTTGCTCTGTCCCGTCTGTGAAACTGCTTTAGAGCCTCTCTTCTACAAATCTTCCAAATCATAACTATGGACTTGGATTTGGTCAGTTGGTCCCTTAACACAATTGACATTTCTTCGAAGAGAAGAGGCTTTAGGTTTTGCCGATTTGCCCTGTTGGCACGCACACAGCTGGATATCTCATCGACTTTGAAGACTTGATGACATGTCTATCTCTGCTGTCATCTGTGGATTTTAAGGATGCAGTTATAATTGGGTTTATGATAACTGGTTCTTGCTTTTTGGATTCGGTTGGTTCCTGGTCTATCAACAAACAAGGAAGTCGTCGGCAGCAAATCCGGACCTGGTTAGGATGCCTGCCTTATATGATGGCTTGGTTCGTTCCTCGAGCACTCAGACTCTTGGATCAGATCTCGGGGATTATTCTCAGGCACGTTCCATTGGTATGGTCAATTAATTTGGACGTTTCAGAACCGAGTGGACTGACACAGACTCAAAGTAGATGTCATTAAAGTTCTTGCTGTCCCCAAAACAATCATGTTTATCTGAATTCAGCTCCCTGACTGGCCTTTACATGCCATCTCAACTCGCCTGGAAGTTTTTGTAAACCTGAAGCTCAGCCCCTCCCTCCCTTCCTACTGAAGAATTTTCATGGCCTTTTCAGAGGGGCCCAGCTGAATAAATTCTGTCATCATTTCAGGACTCTGGATTCGTCTGTTGTCGTCCTCGGCACCCTCCGAATGTGCACGGATCTCTCCAGAGGGAACTGTTTGAACAGAGTGATTTTATCTGAACTCTGCAGTGCCTCTGTGTGTTGTCTCTCTGGCTGCTCACCGCCCTTGCATCTCAGAGGTTAAAAGCATGTTAGGAATTTTTTTTTGTCTCCAAACTATGTGTCATTTTTCACCACTTTTGTTTTCTGTCCAAACAGGTCTCGCTTGTAAATGAGTCTTCGAGGCTCAGTGTGACTTATCTGTTTAAATAAAGGTTCAATGAATGATTGAATGAGTGTGTTGCTGGTTGTCTGGGTTTTCCTCCTGAACCTATTGTGACAATGATGGATGGATGGATGGATGGATGGATGGATGGATGGATGGATGGAT
>NC_056512.1:6810908-6821928 GCF_014905685.2 Nematolebias whitei
GATGGATGGATGGATGGATGGATGGATGGATGGATGGATGGATGGATAGATGGATGGATGAAATGATGGATGATGATAGGTGGATGATGATGGATGGATGGACATGGATGGATGGATGATGATAGATGGATAGTTGGATGGATGAAATGATGGATGATGATAGGTGGATGATGGATGTAGGGCTGGGCCATATCCTATCGTTCACGATAATACTGGTAAAAAAAAAAGCTTGCCTGGGAAAATAAATGATATCGTGATATGCTAATTTCATGACATAAGTACGTCAGTGTTTGCCCCGCCCCGTTAACAGAACAGAGCGCGCCAACTACCGAACTGAACTGCGCACCCCCCATCCACCTGTCGGTACTAGCGTAATGCTAATAGACCTTTTTCACGCTTCCGTGTTTTAAAGCGGATGTGGTGTTAATTAACTTCCGGTGGCTGTAGCGTTAGCATTAGACAGTGAGGAAAATGTCTCAGTCTCAGCGCAATTTCTTTTGTTCAGTTCCTGGTTGTTTTTGTGGGGCAAGAAAACAACCATATCTGTCCTACCAAGCTTTTTACGACGTACCCAGACCAAAGGAGGCGGTGGATCCAAGAGATCAGAAGAGATGATGGTCACAACTTCTGCATAAAGCCATGGAGCACTTGTATGTGGCTGAATTTCACTCAGGAGGATTTTGTCTGAGGATCCACCACCAGCTGCTTTAAAGATTGAGCTGTTTCTTTCTCTTCACCTGGAATAATTTCACTGCACCAGCTAAGAGAGAGTCTGTTTTTAGAGAGCTCAGAAACAGCAGCTTGTCCTCTCACAGAAAGCAAGCCAGGCTGAAGCTGCTACTGGAGTCCACGTGAAACTCACTTCACCTGGTGCCACATCCACCCACAGGTAAATATCACAGTAAGATGGTACATTATATGTTTGTTTGTTTTGCAATTCTTAAATATTATTCATATTTATTTGTGTTTACTTAATTTTATATTTATATTCCAGGTTGAAGGCAGCAGTCCAGTCTTGTGTAGGTTCCGTTCCATTCATGTCTCGTGCATCACAGCTTGTGGGTGAATTTCTGCTCTTGTTATCTTGAACCATCCTTTTGTCTTTTAGTTGAGTGAACACTGGAAAGCCTCGGCCTTGGCTGAATATTTATTTTAAGAATCATTATTGCCTCCATTAGAATAGGTTTTTAACTTAGTGTTAATAAAATGTATGTTGTATCTTGGAACAGTCTCCTGTTTACTTGTAGACAAACCCAAGTGTCTTTTCTGTATAAATTATGTCCTTGGATGAAAGTCCTAAGGTCGTGTTGCAGTAAGTTTACAGTATAAAATAAAAATAACCAAGCTTGTTACATATTGTTCTAGTGTTATGTAATTAGTTATTTAAAGGTTTTGAATTATTTTAAACATTCTTCAATTAAAACACACTTGAGCAGCATACTGTACTGTTTTTATTTAATTTGTGGATTGATTCAGTTGTACTGAAAGGAAAACAAGTGTCATTTACAATATCTAGTAAAAAAAAAAAACTTAACTATTTAACATTTTATAACTGTACACTATAAATTGATAGTGGATTTTAGATATTTTTCCCAAAATTATGCTATTTCATTTTAAAGAAATTGGCACATTTATGTATTTTTCATGAGTAACAATGCTGCTACCACAAACAGTAACCACTGAGCAAGAAGATGTTACTGTAAGCTCTCAGTAGTACAGACGTTGTCCATCGTACGTCAAAGTTCTTCAGCTGTCATAAATAAAGCATCTAGCTCTGACAACTACCTGTCCCTCGACAATATTTGACCTGTAGTTATGCAGAAGAAAAGCACAATTTGAACATCAAGCATCATACCGTCTTATAACTAACATCTAGTACGTTAAAATATCAGTTAAAAGTTTATACCACGTCTGTCCCAAATACTCCAAATAATTTATCACACTAAATTAGGCTTTATTACGATGTTTATGTACTTCATATGTTATAGCTAACGGTTAGCTCGCTAAGCTATGTCTTTTCTTACCGTGATAAATGTGGATATATTCTTCATGGAAGAACTTTTATCCTTTCTCAAGTTTATTGGTTCAAGAATTTGCTGCTGCAATTTCCTCCACATCAGTGAAAGAAAAGGCCGCTGTTGGACCTGCGAGCCGCTGAAACCAAGCAGTCTGCAGCGGAGACCCGGTCCGCCGCTGTTGGACCTGCTAGCCGCTGAACCGAGCTGTTTACGGAGGAGACCCGGTCCGCTGCTGTTTGGACCTGCGAGCCGCTGAAACCGAGCAGTCTGCGGCGAGACCCGGTCCGCCGCTGTTGGACCTGCGAGCCGCTGAACCTGCGAGCCGCTGAACCGAGCTGTTTACGGAGGAGACCCGGTCCGCCGCCGATTGGACCTGCGAGCCGCTGAAACCGAGGAAGCTAAACTACAGCTGTGGGATCTGGGAGCTGCTGCAACCGGGACCTGGTCTGTCACCGTTGGGACTGCGAACTGCTGGACCGAGTGAATCGTGGGACCGCGTGGGACCTGGAGGTTGTTGCCGCTAGGCCTCGGCTAGACCTCGCTAGGCCTCGGCTAACAACATAAGCTAACAACATAAGCCTGTGAACCTCTTGGCTGGATCCTGTGCTTCTGAGAGTTGAGACCAATAATCCAGAAGTATCGTGAGTAATGCCGAGCAAACACAGAGATAAGAGACAAATGTCGGAAAATAATTCAGAAGATATGGAGGAAGTTAAAAAATCTTTGAACTTTTTGATTGCTGAACTGACTAAATTATCAGCTAAATGTGAATTACTGGCAGGACTGTTTGAAGAAGTGAGACAATTGAAAGAACTGATGACTAATAAAGACAGGAAAATAGCTGAACTGGAACAGAAAGTAGACGACATGGAACAATACACAAGACTAGACAACTTGGTGATCACTGGACTGGAAGTTAGGAACCGAACATACGCAAGAGTTGTTGCTGGTACTAACATTACAGAAGATGCACCACAGGAAGAACTACAGACTCTGGAGTAGCAAGTAGTGAATTTTTTACAAAACAAAGACATTGACATCGAACATGAGGACATTTCAATCTGTCACACACTGCCCAGCAAATCTGATAAAGCCAAACCATCCATAGTCATCAAGTTCATTAGCAGGAAATCAAGAAACAAGGTAATAATGCAAGCAAAAAAACTGAAGGGAACAAATGTTTACATAAATGAACATCTAACTAAAAAAAATGGAAATATTGCACATGAAGCAAGGTTGTTGAAAAAACAGAAAAAAAATAGCATCAACTTGGACAAGAAATGGAAATATTTGGATCAAAATACAGGAAGGATCTCAGGCTAAAATAATAAAAGACCTGAAAGATCTGGAAAGACTTAAATGAGCTCAGGAGAGGACAGATTATAAATCATTGACATAACTTTACAAACAAGAAATTAACAAAATATAAAATAAACAAATACATTAAAACATGGCAACATACGAAGACTTAGAGTTTAAAATATACAATGTTGAAGATGTGATTGATACAAATTTTTTCCCTGCAATAAAAGACTGTGGATATTACAATGAAGAACAGTTTAATGACATCAGTATGACAAATGGAGGTCTCTCTATTATTCACTTTAATAGTAGAAGTTTAAATGCAAATATATCCAAAATAACAGATTATTTAAAACAGCTAAACAGAACCTTTACAATAATAGCACTGTCAGAGACATGGCTCAACGATGAAAACACAAATAATGTTCACATGGAAGGGTATGAATTATATAATGTGAACAGAAGCAACAAAAGGGGTGGTGGAGTGGCTCTATTTGTTAAAAATGAAATAAAATGTAAATTAATGAATGAAATGTCAATCATTGTTGATAATATCATGGAAATAATAACAATAGAAATAATAAACTAGAATGATAAAAACATATTGATAAGTTGTGTATATCGATCTCCAGGATCAAATATAGAAATATTCACTGATAAAATCGTACAACTAGAGTTTTAATAAAAGCATTTTTTTTGTATGGAGACTTTAATATTGACCTGGGAAATAAAACAGATTCAAATAACATCAGTACATTTACAAATTCATTGTATAGTTTAAATCTTTATCCGTTAATATCAAAACCAAGAATTACAACTCATAGTGCTACAATAATCGATAATATTTTCACAAATGTAACAAATGGGGATGTGATGGGAGGTATTTTAATGAGTGATTTAAGTGATCATTTACCAGTTTTTACGATTTATAAAAATGATCAAAGCATTACAAAAGAAATCACAATTAAGAAAAAACAATAAACACATCAAAAAAGCAATGGACAAATTAAAAGATGATTTACATAAACAAAGCTGGAAAGACGTGTATGTTGATGATGTGAACAGATCATATGATGAGTTTATGAATATTTTAGGAGCTCTGTATGAAAAGAATTGTGTGCAAAATAATTATACAAAGAGAAATGTTGTTGACCAACCATGGATGACGAAAGGGTTGAGAAATGCTTGTAAAAAAAAAAAGAATTATTTGTATACGTGTTTCTTGAAATTGAAAACACAAGAGGCTGAAGAGAAATATAAGAAGTATAAAAATAAATTAGTAGCCATTATAAGGAAACAAAAGAAGGAATATTATAGTGATTTATTAAATAAAAGTAATGGTGATATGAAAGCTACATGGCGAGTAATAAATAGTGTTCTTAAAAGTCACAAAGCAAAAACAGGTATTTCACAATATTTTTTGAATGATGACAATGAAATCCATGATGAAAATGAAATTGTAAATGGATTTAATCATCATTTTGTGAACGTTGGATCAAGCCTTGCAGCTAAAATACCAAAAGTAGACAATAATGTGAACCATTCAGTTATAGGTTGTGACAACGGTATTTTTCTTAATGGAACTGACAAAGAAGAAATAATGAATGTAGTAAAAAATCTTACAGATAAGAGATCAAAAGACTGGGTGGACATGGATATGATGTTTGTAAAGGACATAATGATTTATGTTATCGAGCCGTTTACATATATTTGTAATTTATCATTTTCAAAAGGAATATTTCCAGACAATATGAAAGTAGCTAAGGTAGTTCCTCTCTTTAAAAATGGTGATAAATGTGTGTTCAATAATTATAGACCAATATCCTTATTACCACAATTCTCAAAAATTCTAGAAAAACTGTTTGTGACCAAATTAGATAAATTTATTACTAAACAAAACATTCTAAGTAGCAGTCAGTATGGGTTTAGAGCAAAAAACTCTACATCAATGGCTCTCATAAAAATAATAGAACAAATAACTACTGCTGTTGATCAAAAACAATATTGTGTTAGTATTTTTGTTGATTTAAAAAAAGCATTCGATACTATTGACCACACTATTCTCCTTGAAAAATTAAATAAATATGGTATAAGAGGACCAGCATTACACTGGGTATCTAGCTATTTAAAAGATAGGAAACAGTTTGTACAAATAAATGGTGTAAGATCTGACCTGACCAATATCACTTGTGGAGTTCCTCAAGGCTCTGTACTTGGACCAAAGTTATTTATTTTATATGTGAATGACTTAGTGAATGTATCAGGACTCCTCAAATGTGTCCTATTTGCAGATGACACCACATTTTTTTGTTTGGGTAAAGATGTAAAACGGATGTTGGAATTGATGAAGACAGAATTTGATAAAATACAAACTTGGTTTAAACTTAATAAATTATCATTAAATTTAGATAAAACTAAATACATGATATTTAGTAACAAAAAGAGAACTGTTGATGATACATTTAAAATTGAGGGTGTTGAGATTTGTAGAGTTAATGAGATGAAATTTTTGGGTGTAATCATTGATGAACAGCTAACATGGAAAAATCACAAATTTGTAAGAACAAAAATAGCTAAATCTATTGTAGTACTATACAAAGTCAGGGTGTAAGGGTCCCACTGCCTGCAGCCTGCCTTGCTGATGGCCGCTGATTACCAACACCTGGCGGTCATCAGCCTGATGAGCCTCTCCATCTACAAAAGGCTGCAGCCCAGTGTGACTCATCGCTGGAGCATATCACCTCTCATGGTATAGTACTATTGAGCTAGATATGTCTAGGTGAAAAGAATTTGTTCACCTGTGTTCTCTTTTCCAGTTTCCTGGTTCCTCGTGTTTTTGGATTCTCCTCGTGACCTGATCTGGATCCCTCGGCCTGTCAGGTATTCCTCGTGCCATTTTTGCCTCCAGTTGCCAGCCTTCCTCGTGCCCTTGGACCCTCGTTGGTTTTCCTCTGCTGCTCTCTCCCTGGACTGAAGGACCAGCTCCCCTCCTTCGGGTTTGGACTGTAAGGACAAGAACCTCCTTCAAACAACCACTCAGGTCTTCCCCTTGGACCAACACTAACCTGTCGTCCCTCTTTCCAGGAGTGCTGAGTTCCAGCGTGTGAAACATTTCACTGTACATAATAAACACTGTTCTTTTGTATTTCCCCTGTGTCTGCCTTGTTCTGGGTCTCAAACTATCTGGGTTCCCCGCGTAATCCTAACAGAAATGCTCCAGCCAGAAAAGACCCAGAATGAGACCAAGAGCGAGCAGACAACCCCCGGTTCCACAGAGGAACGGATCGACAGGTTGGACAAAGTTCTACATCAAGTGCTGACTTACCAAACCACGGTCCAGTCCAACCTTCAGGAGCTTGGAGGTATGATTAATTCCATTAAACGTCAACTGCAAGCTTCTGCCTCCTCAGCTCCAGTCGCTCCGCCAGCCCCCGTGGCTCCTGGTCCCACTCCTCCTGTTCAACAAATATTCGTTAAACCTTCTGAGTTCTTCACCGGAGACCCTGACCAATGTGGCGGCTTCATGCTGCAGTGCAGACTCGCCTTCGAGGGGGCTCTCTCCCAGTTCTCCTCGGACGCGGCCAAGATCACCTTTTTCGTAAGCCAGCTCAAAGGTAACGCTCTCCGGTGGGCTCACTCTTTTCTTCTGAGCCATGATAATCCCCCTGCTTCCTATGAACTATTTCTACGTGAGTTTCGTAGGATTTTTGATCGCCCCCTGCAGAAGTCAAACGCCGCCAAGCGTTTGTTGAATTTACGACAGGGCCGTCGTAACGCTTCGGAGTTCGCCCTGGAGTTTCGGATCCTTGCTGCCCAAACAGGATGGGACGAGCCAGCCCTCCAAGGTATTTTCTTAAACGCACTATCTGATTTTCTCAAAGACCAGATGGCCACGCGAGACGAGCCCGAGACTTTCGACAAATTAATAGACCTTGCCATCTCCATCGATGACCGTTTCCGGGAAAGGAGGAGAGAGGCAAACTACAATTCCCATCGACCCTCGACTTCCGGGTTTCCGACTTCTCCAGGTGAGCCCAAGTCTGCACCTTTGTACTACGTTTCCCAGAATCCTCCCACTTCCGGGTTTACGACCCCTCGCCATGAGTCTGCTTCACCCAAGCAGTCCCCCTTGAACTACAACTCCCAGTCTCCCATGCTTCCTGGTTTCAACCAATCATCTTCTTTTCCTCCACGGGATCGCTCACCCGAGCCTATGCAGGTGGGGCACGCACGGCTGACTCCTGCAGAGAGACAGCGGCGTGTATCTGCCTGTCTCTGCATTTATTGTGGTAACCCCGGTCATTTTCTGCTCCACTGTCCGTTTCGGGGTAAACGAGAACTTCCACCAGTAAAGCAGGAGTTACTGGTGGGAACATCTGCGTTAACCTCCCCATTCAAACTATTACTTCCCATGGTCATTCAGACACCTGACCATCGCTTTTCGTTTTCTGCTCTCATCGATTCGGGTGCTGAACAAAACCTGATCAGCGCCGATTTAGTTAAAGAATATTCTTTGCCCACTCACGAGATTCCTTCGATTTCTGTCGCCGGCTTAACCGGAGACGCTTTGACTCGTATAAATCTTAAGACGACCGATCTGCATGTCATAATCTCAGGAAATCATCATGAGATGACCGATTTCTTTGTGTTAAATTCTCATATGCCCCAAATAATTTTAGGTTATCCCTGGCTCCGAAACCATAACCCAGTTATCAATTGGGAGCGCGGCTGCGTTGACAAATGGAGCGACAAATGTCTCAGTAACTGTCTTCGCTCCGCCATTAAAGAGTTCCCTCAGAACGCGCCTCCTCTAGAGGAGATCAACCTCACCTCTGTTCCTGCTGAATACCGCGACCTGGTGGCCGTCTTTAGCAAGCAACGTGCCTTGTCTCTTCCTCCTCACCGTCCCTATGACTGCTTGATTGACTTGTTACCTGGCGCCCCCTTGCCATCAAGTAGACTTTATAATCCTTCTGGTCCCGAAAGGGAGTCTATGTCCGATTATATTAATGAATCCCTTGCCTCTGGTATTATTAGACCCTCGACCTCCCCTTTGGGAGCCGGTTTCTTCTTCGTTTCTAAAAAAGATAAAACTCTCAGGCCATGTATTGATTACCGCGGCTTAAACAACATAACTGTTAAAAATAAATATCCGCTCCCCCTCATTGACTCACTACAGGAACAGTTGCAGTCGGCTTCTTGTTTTACTAAACTCGACCTAAGAAACGCTTACCACCTCGTTCGTATTAAGGAGGGCGACGAGTGGAAAACAGCTTTTCGCACTCCTTTGGGTCATTTTGAGTATTTAGTTATGCCTTTTGGGTTGACCAATGCCCCCGCAGTTTTTCAGGCGCTCGTCAATGACGTCCTGCGCGACCTTATTGGTAATTTTGTTTTTGTTTATCTCCATGACATCCTTATTTTTTCCCGCGACCCCTCTCAACACACGGCTCACGCCCGCACGGTTCTTCAGCGGCTGCTGGAGAATCAGTTATTCGTTAAGGCGGAGAAGTGTGAGTTTAATACCTCCTCCGTCTCATTCTTAGGTTTTATTTTTGAGGGCGGACGTTGTCGAACCGACCCCGAGAAAACCAGGGCGGTAGTCGACTGGCCGACCCCCGAGTCCAGGAAACAGTTACAACGTTTCCTGGGCTTCGCAAATTTCTACAGGCGATTTATAAAAAATTATAGTCGTGTCGCCGCCCCCCTGTCTCAGCTCACTTACACCGTCCGAGCCTTTCACTGGACCCCAGAGGCCGAGGCCGCCTTTAAGAGACTCAAGTCTCTCTTTTCCTCTGCGCCCATTCTCTGCCACCCAGACCCTACGCACCAGTTCATTCTGGAGGTGGACGCCTCCGACACTGGGGTAGGGGCAGTCCTTTCCCAGCGATCACCTTTGGACAATAAGGTTCATCCCTGCGCCTTCTTTTCTCGGCGTCTCTCCCAAGCGGAACGCAATTACGACGTGGGCAACCGCGAGCTGTTGGCGGTCAAGCTTGCATTAGAGGAATGGCGGCACTGGTTGGAAGGCACTGAGACCCCTTTTTTGATTTGGACGGACCATAAAAATTTAACCTATCTCATGAACGCCAAGCGTCTGACCCCCCGTCAGGCCCGTTGGTCGCTTTTCTTTAACCGTTTCAATTTCGTCCTAACCTTTCGCCCAGGCTCCAAGAACATTAAACCTGATGCCCTGTCCAGGCAGTTTGCCCCTCCTGACTCGCCTGAGGTTTCTAATTGTATTGTTCCTCCCAGTTGTATTGTCGGCTCCCTCTCCTGGCCCATCACCGCCACCGTTCAGCAGGCCCTCCTCTCTGAACCTGATCCTGGTGGTGGTCCCCCCGGTACCCTCTTTGTTCCCTCTAGCGTGCGGTCCCAAGTGCTCCAGTGGCTCCATTCTAACAAGCTTTCCTGCCACCCCGGAGTCAACCGCATGCTTGCTCTCACGAAGACCCATTTCTGGTGGCCCTCCATGTCCAGAGACGTCAAGGACTTTGTTTCGGCCTGTCCCGTCTGTGCCAGAAACAAGTCTGGTACACAACCTCCGGCTGGCCGTCTGCTTCCCCTCCCGACCCCTAGTCGCCCTTGGTCCCACATCGCCCTCGACTTTGTGACCGGTCTTCCCCCATCTGACGGCAACACCACCATCCTCACGGTTGTTGACCGTTTTTCTTAGGCCACTCACTTTGTCCCCCTCCCTAAGCTCCCCTCTGCCCTTGAGATTGCTCACCTTCTCACCCTCCATGTTTTCAGGCTCCATGGGATCCCCTCTGACATCGTCTCCGACCGAGGCCCGCAGTTCATCTCTCAGGTCTGGCACTCCTTTTGCAAGTCGCTCGGGGCGTCCGTTAGCCTCACCTCTGGCTACCATCCTCAGGCTAACGGACAAGCTGAGCGCTGCAATCAGGAGTTGGAGTCCACCCTGCGTTGCCTGGTCGAGTCCAACCCGTCCTCCTGGAGCCAACAATTGGTTTGGGTGGAATACGCCCACAACTCTCTCCGTTCCTCTGCCACCGGTATGTCCCCCTTTGAAGCTTCCCTCGGCTACCTTCCTCCTCTGTTTCCCAGCTCTGAGTCCGACTGTTCAGTCCCATCCGTTCAGCATCACTTCCGGCGGTGTCGTCGTATCTGGCGCCAGCCCAAGGCGGCCCTCCTTAGGACCGCAGCCCAAGCTAAACGGTTCGCTGACCGCCACCGTTCAGAGACACCCACCTACCAGGTCGGCCAGCAGGTTTGGTTGTCCACTAGGGACATCAAACTGCGGGACACCCCCCGTAAACTGGCCCCCCGCTTCATTGGTCCCTTCCCCATTACCCGCATCATCAACCCCTCTGCGGTCCGCCTCCAACTCCCCAGGGCCATGAGGATTCACCCTACCTTCCACGTCTCCCAGGTAAAGCCTGTTTCCCTCAGTCCCTTGTGTCCCCCTTCCGACCTCCCTCCGCCGCCCCGCCTGATCGACAACCACCCTGCGTTCACCGTCCGATCCATCTTGGACGTGCGACGCAGGGGTAGGGGTTTCCAGTACCTGGTCGATTGGGAGGGGTACGGTCCTGAGGAGAGGTCATGGATCCCCAGGTCCTTCATCCTCAACCCCAGCCTCATCTCCAGGTTTTTTACAGAGACCATCCCGAGAAGCGCCTCAGGTCGCCTGGAGGCGATTCTTGAGGTGTGTGTGTGTGTGGGGGGGGGGGGGGGGG
>NC_056512.1:6823125-6823629 GCF_014905685.2 Nematolebias whitei
TATATATATATACGTATATATGTATATATATATACGTATATATGTATATATATATATACGTATATATGTATATTTATATATATGTATATATGTATATATGTATATATGTATATATGTATATACGTATATATGTATATATATATATGTATATATGTATATATGTACATATATACATATGTGTATATATGTATATGTATATATTTAAGTTGTAAGATGATCAACTAGATGATCTAAGTCACTGTACTCTGATGCATTACTCTGCAAGACAGAGGAAAACATTGATGGAAGAGATTGTTTCAATTTGGTTACAGCATTTTCTGAGAAGCACCTGCTGAGATGAAATTTACTCTCAGTGACTGTGTAGTCATTTAATGTAAACTCTAAGTTATTAAAAAGTGATTGGACAGAACAGGATTTTGAGGAACTATTACCAAGTCCTTAATCTCTATACCATAGGTCAGAACTAAATCAAGAGTGTGATGATAAGAATGAGTAGATGTGCTG
>NC_056512.1:6823729-6827599 GCF_014905685.2 Nematolebias whitei
AAACTAAATACATGATATTTAGTAACAAAAAGAGAACTGTTGATGATACATTTAAAATTGAGGGTGTTGAGATTTGTAGAGTTAATGAGATGAAATTTTTGGGTGTAATCATTGATGAACAGCTAACATGGAAAAATCACAAATTTGTAAGAACAAAAATAGCTAAATCTATTGTAGTACTATACAAAGTCAGGGTGTAAGGGTCCCACTGCCTGCAGCCTGCCTTGCTGATGGCCGCTGATTACCAACACCTGGCGGTCATCAGCCTGATGAGCCTCTCCATCTACAAAAGGCTGCAGCCCAGTGTGACTCATCGCTGGAGCATATCACCTCTCATGGTATAGTACTATTGAGCTAGATATGTCTAGGTGAAAAGAATTTGTTCACCTGTGTTCTCTTTTCCAGTTTCCTGGTTCCTCGTGTTTTTGGATTCTCCTCGTGACCTGATCTGGATCCCTCGGCCTGTCAGGTATTCCTCGTGCCATTTTTGCCTCCAGTTGCCAGCCTTCCTCGTGCCCTTGGACCCTCGTTGGTTTTCCTCTGCTGCTCTCTCCCTGGACTGAAGGACCAGCTCCCCTCCTTCGGGTTTGGACTGTAAGGACAAGAACCTCCTTCAAACAACCACTCAGGTCTTCCCCTTGGACCAACACTAACCTGTCGTCCCTCTTTCCAGGAGTGCTGAGTTCCAGCGTGTGAAACATTTCACTGTACATAATAAACACTGTTCTTTTGTATTTCCCCTGTGTCTGCCTTGTTCTGGGTCTCAAACTATCTGGGTTCCCCGCGTAATCCTAACACAGGGAATTATTAAATGATAAAGCTCTGTACATGTTGTATAACACAATCATTGTTCCACATTTAATCTATTGCATTGATGTTTGGGGGAAAGCGTGTAAAACATTTAAAAGCTTATTTTTATTTACAGAAAAGAGCTGTAAGAATTATCACTAGAAAGCATTAGTCACCCATCAAGCACATTATTTTATCAACTGAAGTTATTGAAGTTCCATGATTTGGTAGATTATAGTATTTTATCAGTTATGTATAGGGCTCAAAATAACACATTACCATTAAATATCCAAAGAAATTTTGTAAAAAGACAAAGTTGCTATAATCTTAAGGGGATAGAGATATTTGTCAAACCAAAATTCAGAACTAGTCTGAAGGGAAGGTCTACCTCAATCCAAGGAGTTGGATTGTGGAATGGTCTAGAGAGTGATGTGAAAAATGCCAAGTCAATGTGTACATTTAAGAAAAAGATCAAAGCTGGATTGTTAAAAAAGTATATATGAAGTAGCTTAGTGTGTGTTTTGTATTAGAATTAGAAAAATTAAAAAGAGTTATTCATTTTGTTCTGTTACTTGAAAATTATTATGATTGAAATAATTGTTTGAAAAAAGGGGCAGACATAATAAGATTTTTTTCTTCTTTCTGCTGCCTTTCATTTTAAATCTTTTGTATCTTTTTTTATATTGTTATGGAATTGTTTTGTACTTTTTTAAAATGAATAAACTTTATACCATACCATACCAAAAGGCTGGCACTTCCATAGACTCGCAATAACAGGAAGTGGCCCAGCACCAGGAGACGCTACTTCCGGTTGTCATGAAAAAAATTTATTACCTGCGCACAATACTGGCTAGCTAAAATGCTAAAAACAAAACACGTGGCTCGGCTGCGTTTCTCCATCTAGCTCTAAACTGCAGATACAGACAGTGACAGATCAACTGTCTCTCCCTCCCCCACTCAGCACAGCTCAGCTTTTTTCGCTCCCCTCACCCCGCTCTGCTGCCGGTGCGGGCACAGTGGGTCCCCCCCGCTCTAAACTGCCGGTACAGACACGCACAGGTCATCTGTGTCTGTTGAGTTCCACAGTCCATGGACCAAGAACAGAGTCAGGTGATCAGAACATCAGAGAAATGAATAATTCCTGCAGGAACAGAGGAAGCTGAAACACCACAAGCTTCAGGGTCAGCTGCAACATATATTTTGTTGTATGTTACATTTATGCTCAACAGATGTTAAGCTTCATTTTATTTAGTTATTTTGGGAAATTTCACCTGCACTTTAGTTTTTGTGGTGGATTTTGTTGATCTATATTTTGTGCAGACGTTTTCAGTCTAAATAACAGAAGGATAATTTTTATTTTATATTTTTATACTTTGAGACTGAATACTTTACTAAATAAAGTAATTTCATTAAAACTAACCCTTGTTATTTTAGTTTTTATATAATACTGCAAAGCAACGTTAAGTTAATTTTGTCAAACGAATAACTATGATTTCTGTTTTTTTGTTATATCACAAAATTTTTCGTTATTGTCAGAATGTTCTGAAATATCACAATATTATATTTGAGCCATATCGCCCACCCCTAGATGGATGGATGGAAGGTTGAATGATGATGGATGGATAAGTAACAGTATCTACTGAGCCTTGTTGTGTGATGTGCTACAATATTTGAAGGGGTTCATATGAATTCTTAATTATTTTTGTCTGAAACAGCAGCATCTGTCAACATTTGAAAGTTTCTTTTATGTTTTGTCTTAAAAATAGTATTTTCCTTAATTAGACAATGTTAATATTTTGTGAATTTTGACGTCTCAACGGTTTTAGAGAATGTTAAACTTGTATTTTTCTGTCCTGTTAAAGCTCAGAGCATAGAAACTTATATGGTTGTTGGTTTCATTCTTTGTACTCCCAGCGCGGGACACACTCCTCAAAAGATCCAGCACCTGTCCAACAGTGACCTGCTGGACATCTACTGTTCTCAGTGCTGCAAGAAAGTGAATCTCCTCAATGACCTGGAGGCTCGACTTAGAAACCTCAAAGCCAACAGGTACAGCAAACAGGCATGGACACATGACACTGACCTCTCTCCATTACTAACCCATCTTTACATTAACTGATCATCGCCCGTCCACTACAGGCGAAGGCAGATAATGTTTTTGTTCCTGTTTGTGTGTACGTGTGTGTTATCATGTGAATCAGAGGAAGAATTTCAAATAAACTTTCAGAAAGTACTCACTAGATGTACATCTACAACTGATTACTTTTTAGAGTCAACCAGATTGAAGATGGTCGCTACAGCAAACTCACTTTAGAAAACACAAATGGTTATAATGCAGTCAGTTTTACAGATATGAGCTAAGAAATAGTGTGGATGTAGCTGAGGGTCCTTCACAACACCTGCTGAGCGTGACATTTCACAATATTGGGTGAGATTGTGGATGGCGTTATTTTTAAGGTTAAGCTTAAATGACTACAACTCCTTTATTTTTGGCAGTATGATGGATCAGTGGTTATCACTGTTGCCTCACAGCAAGAAGGTCCTGGGTCCAATCCCTGGTTGGACCTGGGATCTTTCTGTGTGGAGTTTGCATGTTCTTCTTGTGCTTGTGTAGGTTTTCTCCTGGTACTCCGGTTTCCTCCCACAGACCAAAAACCTACAGGTTAGGCTGCCTTCAGGTCCAGACCTCAATGGGATTTACCTGGTTAAATAAAGGTTAATAATAAATAAATACATTTTTCATCTTACTTTGGTAGCAATATGCATTACTTTAAGGAAGGAATTTTAGGCGTGTGTGTGTGGGGGGGGGGGGTTGGAAGGAGGGGTGAATTGCTCAGCTGAATTCCATAACACTTGTTGGGAAGTTGGAATGGTGCTTTAAATTGTGATCCAGAAGAGACTCGTCTGACTATGAATTAAGAAAAAAAGCACTCTTTGAGCCTTTTTTCCAATACTGAAGCGAAGGAAAATCTGTGTGTGTGTGTGTGTGTGTGTGAAGACAAGTGACCATTCATCACAGACCGCTCACAACAACAAAGACAACAAAACACAAAGACACAAAGTCTTTTTGGGTCCAAATGA
>NC_056512.1:6827699-6831183 GCF_014905685.2 Nematolebias whitei
ACACACATATATATATATATATATATATATATATATTTATATATATATATATATGTGTATATATGTATGTATATATATATATGTGTGTATATATGTATGTATATATGTATGTATATATATATATTCATATATATATATATATATATATATATATATATATATATGTATATATATACTGTTTGTTAAAAAAAGTATTCACCCTATTTGTAATTTCTATTATACACCCATTGAAAGATGAATGTATTGTGGCATAGCCTCCGTCCATCTGAAGGTCTGTAAACTTTCTTTTGTCCAGCCCATAACTTCTGATCTGCTGCCCAAGGACTGTTGGAGATCAGCACCAGCTCCCTGTGATCCTGAATAGATGGATACTTGTTGGATGGATGGATGGATGGATGGATGGATGGATGGATAGATGCATGGATGGATGGATGCATAGATGGATGGATGCATAGATGCATGGATGGATGGATGGATGGATGCATAGATGCATGGATGGATGGATGAATGGATGTATACATGGATGGATGCATGGATGGATGCATAGATGCATGGATGGATGGATGCATGGATGAATAGATGCATACATGGATGGATGCATGGATGGATGGGGCAGCTGTGGCTGAGTGGTTATAGCAGTCGTCCTCCAATGCAATAGTTGGGGGTTCGAATACACCAGCAGTCACATGCCAAAGTGTCCCTGGGCAAGACACTGAACCACTCATTATCTCTGATGTGTGTCCCATCAGTGTCTGAATGTGATAAAGCTCTGATTAATCTCATTAGAATGATTTGTTCAATTAGCTTCGTAGAGATCTAGTAGAGTGCTGTATGAATGGGTAAATGAGGGAACTGATTGTAGTGTAAAGCGCTTTGAGTGTCTCCATAAGATAGAAAGGCGCTATATAAGTACAGTCCATGGATGGATGGATGATGGATAGATGGTTCTAACCACTCAGCCACAGCCGCCCAAGGAAAGGATGACTGAGTGGGAACCATTGCCTGTGTAAGAGACCTTGTACCAGTGATATTGTTTTTTAATTCACTTTAAAGTCAAAAGTAGTTTTCATTTGGATTATTTGCCTGAACACAGATTGGTTGCAGCAGAGAAGTGAGTTCTGTAATAGTCAACAGATGGAAAAACAGATCTAAGCCATTGTCAGCATTTCTGATTGTTTTTCTGTTGTGTTTTAGCCCAAACAGACAGATTTCCAGTACAGCATTTGGACGGTGAGTAGCTGATGGTTTGTCTTAAATGGACATATCTGAAGATGCATGTTGGTATCTTGTTGATTCTCCCCATCTAACAGCTCATGCCTCATGTCATCCCTCGTCTCTGCAGACAGCTGTTCCAGGCCAATCACAGTGTGTTTGGGTCCAGTCAGGACAGCAGCACAGAAGACCTGTTCACAGACAGCATCGACTCCTGTGACCTCGACATCACAGAAAAAGTACACACGCTGACAACACACACTGTGTCTGCATTTTTACACAGATTGGACACTAGAAAAACTTGCAAGACACAGGCCATCTTCAGAGTATTAGGTACAGTGTGTTGTGATTAGTGCGTTAAGACACTGACTTTTGTCTTTTTACACAATGATTGTAAACGAGTGACTTGTGGAGCAAATGATTAGAGCTGTAAGAAATGCCTGCTCTGTGATGCAGTTTGATATATGACACAATGTTTAAAATGCTCTAACTTTCTCCAAGAAGGGCAGCTGTGGCTGAGTGGTTAGAGCAGTCTTCCTCCAATGCAAGAGTTGGGGGTTCGAACCCCACAGCAGTCACATGCCGAAGTGTCCCTGGGCAAGACACTGAACCTCTTGTTGCCTCCGATGTGTGTCCCATCAGTGTATGAATGTGATAAATCACTGATTAGTCTCTTTAGAATGATTTGTTCAATTAGCTTTGTAGAGATCTAGTATAGAGCTGTATGAATGGGTAAATGAGAGCGCAGATTGTAGTGTAAAGCACTTTGAGTATCTTGAAATACGATAGAAAGGCGCTATATAAGTACAGTCTATTTACCATGACTAACTTTGGTGTATGATAAAGATTCATTATTTACATTTACAACTGGAATCTATCAGATAATTATGATTTTAAACTATTTTAGAGCCATTCCTGTAATTCCAACATCATATTTAAGCCTCTGTAGTAAAATATTGTGATCAGCTGTATCAAATGCAGCACTGAGGTCTAACAGGACCAGTGTAGACACTTTCCCATTGTCAGAGGCCATGAGAATATCACTGGTAACTTTCACCACAAAAATAACCTCTCTTAATGCCAGCAAAACAAAGGAGATGATAGTGGACTTCAAGAAACAACATGGAAGTCAGCACTCCACCATCAACATAAAGAACACTGAGGTGGAGCAGGTCAGCAGCTTCAAGTTCCTCGGCGTTCACATTACTGAGGAGCTGTCCTTGACATTACATACAGACACTGTGTTCAAGAAAGCCCAACAAAAGACTCTACTTCCTAAGAAGACTAAATATGATTGGTACAAACACCAGCATCACCATCTTTCATAGGTGCACCATGGAGAACCTGCTAACAGGCTGCATCACGGGGTGGTACGGGAACTGCACCAGTCATAACCAGAAAGCTCTACAGAGGGTGGTGCAAACAGCAGAGGACATCACTGGTAGCAGTCTTCACACCATCCAGGACATCTACCACAGCCGATGTCTGCGTAAAGCATGCAGCATCATTAAGGACCACACCCACCCAGCACACAGACTCTTCTGTCTACTGCCCTCAGGCAGACGATACAGGAGTCTGTCATCACGTACAAAAAGACTCAAAGACAGTTATTATCTACAAGCTGTCAGATTACTGAACTCTTTATAATAACACTGAACAACTGGCAATAACTTTGCACCAAGCCACATCTGTGACAACTAATATGACTAATATTAGGTGTCACAGCTAATATGTTTATTGCTGCTGCATTATGTGGCTGTATCATGTATGTATCTACCTTACCATCATAATCCATCTCAGTGTTACTCTCTACCTGTGATTTGTTCAATTAGCTTTGTAGAGATCTAGTAGAGTGCTGTATGAATGGGTAAATGAGGACACAGATTGTAGTGTAAAGCGCTTTAAGTGTCTCAATAAGATAGAAAGGTGCTAAATAAGTACAGTCCATGTACCATTTACTTCATACAGAGCTGTTAACTGATAACTGTTGACTTGTTGTGAGAGATAACCTTTGATCCATATGAGTACTCTTGTTTAAATAGTCATGTATGGTATATGCTTATATTGTTAGTTTGCTTGGTTAGTGTATTTTACAGTGGCTGGTGGGTGCAAAACATCTGCAAACAGTGAAAACAGCTGCAAACTGTGAAAAGAGCTGCAAACTATGAAAACAGCTGCAAACTGTGAAAACAACTGCAAACAGTGAAAACAACTGCAAACTGTGAAAACAACTGCAAACTGTGAAAACAGCTGCAAACTGTGAAAACAACTG
>NC_056512.1:6831193-6835902 GCF_014905685.2 Nematolebias whitei
AAACAACTGCAAACTGTGAAAACAGCTGCAAACTGTGAAAACAACTGCACACTGTGAAAACAACTGCAAACTGTGAAAACAACTGCAAACAGTGAAAACAACTGCAAACTTGCTCCACAAAACGGTAGTGCGCCAGACCACTAGAGACATTCAAACAAAGAACAAATCATAAAAGAAACTTGGAGGAATAAAGACGTTTGACAACTGTAAATATCTTAAATATCTCTAGATATCTTCTTCCTCCAAGTTTCTTTTATGATTTGTTCTTTGTTTGACTGCCCCTAGTGGTCTGGAGCACTTCCATTTTGTGGCGCGAGTTTGCAGTTGTTTTCACTGTTTGCAGATGTTTTCACTGTTTGCAGATGTTTTCACTGTTTGCAGCTGTTTTTAATGGTTGCAACATTTGCAATGTTTTTGTGTTTGCATGTGTTTTTTGTGTTTGAATGTTTTATTTTTGTTTGCATGTGTTTGCATGTGTTTTTTGTGTTTGCTTTTGTTTTTGCATGTTTTTTGTGTTTGTATGTGTTTTTTGTGTTTGCGTGTGTTTTTGTGTTTGCATGTGTTTTTTCATATTTGCATGTGTTTTTTGTGTTTGCATGTTTTTTGTGTTTGCGTTTGTTTTTGTGTTTGCATGTGTTTTGTGTTTGCGTTTGTTTTTTGTCTTTGCATTTGTTTTCTTTTGTTTGTGTTTTGTGTTTGCATGTGTTTTTTTTTGTGTTTGTTTTTTGTGTTTGTTTTTTTGTGTTTACGTTAGTTTTTTTGTGTGTGTTTGCGTGTTTTTGAGTTTGCATCATACATGTGTTTGCTGGCCGTTTGCACCCGTCAGCCACCATAGTATTTCTTGTTTGATATCAAACTAACTAAAATCTTATTTGGATTATGAAAAGGTTGTGTATTTGTTTCTTTCTCAGGTCAGTTATCTGGAGAAAAAGGTAACCGAACTGGAGAGTGACAGTCTGGTCAATAGTGACGTGAAGTCTAAACTCAAACAAGAGAACACACAACTAGTTCACAGGTAGGAGCTAACGTTTACATTTAATTAGTTTTTAGCTTGGCTTTCCAGCGTCGTGTTTTTCCTAAATGTGAAAGAATCTCAAGAAAATAACAACATTTTCCAAAGCATCAGTATTTTACTGGTGATATCAAAACTTGATATTTTTACAGATTATTGCTTTTTGTCCCCGTCAGGCAGGGAGAAGGGGGAATTGGTAAAACTGTTGGTTTACATTGTGAGCATAACATGAAAAATAAGCGCAGTAGTTTGTGGTTCAAACACTGAGAGTGTGATAACATTCTTTACTTTCTTTTGACGTGCTCTACAGAAATATAACCTTTGTTAGCTGAATGTATGAGGTTTAAACAGAAGCAAGATCCACTCAGCTTAAAACATTGACACCTGATATCATATTCTTGCAGGATACATTTGAAAGATGCATTTTATACACGTTTAAAACGTAGGAGGACTGACGATGTGTATCATTCCTCCATCCCTAAAGTGAGAGGTACAGCCATTATGATTAAAAACGGTATTTAGACGGTACTTGATCGTGGTTGGGGAGTTATTTTCTACACCTCCCGCTCTATTGAATATGCCCTGAATATGGACAGCCTGTCTTTCTTTAAAAAAGTGGCGACACTTCATACCACTTCGTACTGGACCCCTACCTTGACAGATCCTCTTCAGCTCAACACATTAGGAACAACTCTAGTGTTGTCATCAATGCCTGTATTGATAATTCCTTTTTTTTTTTTTTTTTGTTTTTTTTTTGATGGCCTCCCTTCTCCCCTTACAGCCATCCTTTCCACACCATTATTATGAAATATTTATTATAGTGACTATCTAGTGTAGGTTTTTTTTTTTTTTTTTTTCAATAGTTTTTTTTTTTTCCAATAGGATAGAAAGAAAGAAAAGACAAAGTAAGACTCCAAAATATAAGAAATATATACAAATAGAGCACACGTCAAAACACCCGGCCACTGTCTGTTCACCTGCAAAGAACATGACAAAACATAGCAACAAAATACATATGTATAAAGAACTTAAAATATTCATGGCTTTGCAGTAAGTTTCCATAAATATATATACCCATACCTACGCCTATATACATACATACATACATACACATGAATATACACTCACATACATATCTATATATCTACATATAAAGCCTAAATAAGCATCCCTGCTTCTATTTGTGTGTGGTTGTGAGCATGCATAAGTGTATAAGGCTTCTCTAATAGAACATTTATTAGTAACTGTGAAGCAGCAGAGACCCGACCCCCAAGACCAGAGGCAGATGAAAAAGGGGGGACCAGAGTCCAAGACCCCAGGAGGGACCCCGACCGCGGAGCCCCCAGAGCCACCCACACAGGACGAACCACTCACCCACCCCCCAGAACGGACCACAGGGGAGAACCGGAAGATCCCCACCAGCAACCACATACAGTGACCCCCCGGGGCCAACAGCGACAAACTCATAGGCCCCCGTCGGCACCCGCCGCACCGATGTAGGTCCAGGTCCAGGCACCGAGGCCCGGGCACCGAGGACTCACACCACCCAGGCCAAGGCCTGACAGGGCCAGAGGACCCGAGCCCCACCAGGCAGACACCAGGCCGAGCCGACACACGCCCAAGCGCCCAGCCCCCGATACCAAGGGCCCCAAGCGCGCCGGCAGGCAAGGGCACACCCCACCAGGGGGCCGCGCGATAGGGGCGCGATGCCAAGCACCCCCAGTTGTATCAAAGAGGGGGCAGTCCGAGTCTTGGCCTAACAAATATCCATTCATACACAGACACAATCACACTATCCCAACCTCAATCTCACATTCATTCACTCAAAGACATACAATAACGATACATTTCATTCTTATTCCCGATACACACTCTAAACCCCCCAGGTCCAAGACATGTACCCGCCCTCTACAGGGGGCAGCCCATGCCCAAACCCAGGAGGTAAACCCATTCATTCCTGAGCGGAGAAGAGCCAATACCCCAGAACCGGCCCAGGCCATGCCCCGCCGACAGGACACCCCCCCACCATGAAGAGGACACGCCACCAACCACCCCCACACACCGTCAACAACCAAGCACGCACCCCCAGCCGACCGCCTGCCAGGCCCCGGCAGCCACCCCGGTCAGCGGGCCAACCATGGCACCCAAGAGCCAAGCTCAGGGGGTCCAAATAACCCCAGGGAGAGCACAGCGCCAGCACCGCCCACGGCAACCCCCAGACCCCGAACCCCCACATAGTCCTGGTCAACACCTGACGGCCTGCCCTTCTCCCGGACCCCACCCCCGGAATGGCAGTCAGGGAACTGGGTGGGTAGGAAGAGGAGAAAAAAAATAAATAAATAAATAAAAATAAGACCCCGACACATACACCCCCACCCCTAGATGTGCTGTTGATGTGTGTTGTTGTAGAGTGCCATTAAAAAGGAAAGAAGAAGGAGCAAAGGCTGGCAAGGTGCCAGTTTCCCCTCCACCCCAACTCTATCCAACCCTAGTGTCTAAATGTAACCGTTGTAAGTGAGCACAGGCACAGGGGGTGAGAGTAAGGTCATCCCACCACCCATAGCCATGTGCCCACTTCAAATTCCTATATATGAATGTCATGAGGATGTTATGAATGAATGTCTAAGGTGTACAATAAAATTGAGTCCCAGGTGGCTATGGTCAACAAAGATGTAAAATTGTTGCAGCACACCCGAGCCCAAACAACCCTAAATGTGTGGAATTGAAATGAAGAGGGTGGAGGTGCATGGTGAGGGATGGGGAGAAATAACTGTGAGAGCAAATGCTCCCACAGGGAGTCAGCTCCCCCACTGACCCAACAGCCCCCCCCCCCCCCCCCCAGCCCCCCAAGGTCCACCCAGGGATTGAGGCCAAGACACCTCTCCATCTGGACCGACCGCCAGGCCCGCTGAGCTCCAGACCAGAGAGGGACAGAGCCCCGAGGGCCGCCATAAGCCGCACCAGCAGCCTACACACCCGAGGGCCACCAGGACCCCCACAGACTGCAGTCAGCCCGCTACCAGATGGAGCCAAACCCCACCAGGACGACCCGGCCAAGAGCGCCCGCCCAACCGCCGACAGTGCCAGGAAGCACCGGGAGCGAGCCCCCACCACAGGAAAGGGGCCAGCCAACCAGCCATGCACAGTCCCGGGCCGCCCCCAAGGACATCCACCCCATCCCCACCCCAGAAGAAATACTACACCCACCCCTCATTCGGACATCTCTCAAAACACATAGCACACTAGACACCTAGGCTGGGTCAAACTACCCCCTCTTAGGGGCCACTGGTCACGCCCCCAAACACCCAACCCCCCAGCCCATGAACCCACAACCCACCAGCGAGCCGAAGGCCCCCGCCCAGAACCGGGCACCAGAGCGCAAGCCGGCCCAGAGCCCGGCAACCCGCCCGCCAGAGCCCAAGATCCCCGAACCCCACAGGCCCAAGCCCGGGGGCGATAAGCCCCCAGAACCCCAAGCCCCCGCGCCCACCCCGAACCCACACCAGCACAGCCAGGCTACCAGATCGGTGGCCCACGACCGCCGCCACAGACCACCTGAGGGCCTGCATGCAGCCACCAGCAGACATCCCCCAGAACCACCCAGGCCCTCCCCAGAGGGAAAGCAGTGCCCCCCTGCCCAGGTACCCCCAAGAGCCCAGCCCCCGGCAACCCCCCCGGGGCCCCAAACCCATACACC
>NC_056512.1:6836002-6836459 GCF_014905685.2 Nematolebias whitei
TGGGGGAGGATGCTGGTCAGACCTGGCAGACCCAAACGTATTGTGAGGGTTTGCTGGGAACGTCTGGCAGAGTCTCCTGTGAGACGGAGTTTTAACTCCCACCTCCGGGAGAACTTCGAACATGTTACGGGGAGGTGGGGGACATTGAGTCTGAGTGGACCATGTTTCGTGCCTCTATTGTCGAGGCAGCTTACCGGAGCTGCGGCCACAAAGTTGTCGGTGCCTGTCGCGGCAGCAACCCTCGAACCCGATGGTGGACACCGTTGGTGAGGGATGCTGTCAGGCTGAAGAAGGAGTCCTATCGGGCCTTTTTGGCCTGTGGGACCTCGGAAGCAGCTGATGGGTACCGGCAGTCCAAGCGACATGCAGCTCGGTGAGGCAAAAACTCGGGCATGGGAGGAGTTCGGAGAGGCCATGGAGAATGACTTCCGCACGGCTTCGAGGCGATTCTGGTCCA